>NW_026294402.1:74920005-75207101 GCF_007827085.1 Peromyscus californicus insignis | reverse complement strand
TGTGCAATTCTAGTATATTACATAATACTAGAATACTTACAACAGGTGGCTATTGAGGAAGAGCCAAAAGCAAGTGACAACCAGGTACACACTTGGACAGACACACGAAGGCCGGCCACCCTGATTCACATGTGACCCTCCCCTTCTGCCCCTCTTTGCAGCCTTGTTTCAATATAGAACATAGAGGCAGCTCTCCAAAAAACCCAAAACTCAACACTATTGCTTGAAAAAAGCATTAATTTCTTAATTCCATGAATTTGCATGTCTTATAAAACATGAAATCTAAAGCATTGTTCTTTAAAAAAAAAACAAAAACAAAAACAAAAAAAAAAAAACAGTCCAGTACAGTTGTAGTAACATGTCCTATCACTAGAACTCCTGTACAATTTTAGTTTGGGGGAATAAGCAAATATTTTTATTATTACTTGTAGTGCTGGAGACAGAAGCCAGAGGCAATGCTATATCCCCCCCTCTCCCATTTCCGTTAAAAAATAAGTAAGTGTCTACATTTTGAATCGGTAAAGAAAGTGTGCAGGGGGTTTTCCGGTCGTTTTCTTTCCTATCGAGCAGTGTGACAGCTCTTTTGCCCCTAGTTTTTCAGAATGACGAGCTAAGCCGGGTTTCCCCCCCTCGCTGATGTATCTGAGTAGAAGCTGTCCTGGTGACTGACAGGGTGGGCAGATTACAGTGTTCTCCTCTTCCCCCCAACTGCTGCTACCTGGCAGATGATGCTGCCGAATGAAGACAGGTGTAAATGAGCCTTAAACCCCCACTCACCTGGCTGAACTGCTGGTGTGGTCTGTTCAGATAGACAAGGCCAGGGCTGACACACAGGAGTGTGGGTCCAGGCGCACGAAGGGAGAGAGGCTTGTGGGCACTGACAAGCAAAGGCCCTAATAATTCCAGGTCGCTTTTGGCAAATACAGGAGACCCCTCTGCTTGTAGTCTTGATCATCTGAGCGTATGCTGGAACTCAGTGAGGCCGGCACAGTCTGTCTGAGGAAAGTCTCTCTTAAAGAGAATTAAATGGGGGAAAGCTCAGAGAGAGAGAAGGCAGCCACTAGCAGCATTATGTATTGAGCATAAATACTTAGCTTTGTCTATGGGAGAGAACTCCAAGAGCTTATCTTTGAAAAGTGACAAAGGCATCCTGTGAGTCTAACCTGTTCCCAGGCAAGGCAGCAAGACACTGTAGCAACGCTGAGTTTCTGCATTTCTACCCTTTTCCTTTGCCTCCCTATCTTGTTGAGAAAAGTCGTATATAAGCCAGCGCTATACACGACCAGGCTTTCCCACCCTGGTTACCAAGGTTTCTCCTGGCTTCCAAAACCACCTGCCCTGCCCACCCCTGCCTCTTCCACCTGCACCAAGAATCTCCCTCAAAACATGAAAGCTACAGTTGCCCTACAAACAGGCAGGGGGCATGCGCCAAAGTTTCATTTAACTTCTACGAGAATCATTAGGCTGCAAGGCTTGTGGGAAGAGGGGCTAGAAACAGATTTTCTATAGCCAGAGAACAAAAAAAGGGAATGGGAAAATAAGACTGTAACTCTAAACCAGAAAGTGCAAATGCTGTAGCTTTATGGTTTTCTGTGTGTTAACATCTAGCTTTTACAGTCATAAAATGCCTGGGCCACAATCAATAGTAAACAGTGAGGCAAACCAAGTGGCTGTCTTCCACACATCAGCAAAGTTTTTCTGCGGGAGCCAGAGAGTAAACATTTTAAGCTTTGCAAGCCAAGAGGAAAAATTGAAAATATTATGTAAGCACTTATATAACTATTTAGAATCTAACCATTTAAAAACGTTTAAGGAAATAAACATCCGTAGTTTGCAAGCTGTACGACGGCAGACAGCTAATGGGGTGGGCACCGGCAGCTCCGCCGGTGTTCCAACACAGTACTGAAGGTCACACTGTCGGTTCTTCTCTCCATTCCCAAATACTGGGTAATGTTTTCCAAAGCCATCAGCAGTTATGCAACCTTTTACTCCCTTTGGCCCTTTTCTTGCCTATTACAGAAAAGTAAGTGCTAATGTAACTATGGCATGGGTTCCTGTCCATCCACAGACACAACTGTGGATCATCTGCCAGGAGCCAGACATTATTATGGAGACCAAGACCGAAAGATGAATCAACCCTATCTCTTCCATCAAAGAGCTCACTCCCTAGCAAGAGAAACAAAAACAAATACAAAATGGTTTACTAGAACCTGTTAAGAACCATAATCTGGATGTTAGCATCGGGGATATGAAGGACAGAGAGAAAGAGAGACAGAGAGACAGAACCAGACAGACAGAGACAGAGAGACAACTGAGTCTGCAGAGGTTAAGAGAAACAGGGTGGAATTAGTAGTCAAGGGGTAAAAAAGGGCTGGGTCCTGATGTGTGAGCAACCCACACAGAGGAGGGAGGGAGGGAGGGACTATTACAGGACAGGAGGAAAGTGCAGACGTGTCTGGTAGACTCAGGGTACTGCTGCTATTCCAATGTGGTGGCAGCTGTGGTACAGAGGAGGGAGAAAGGGGGGACTCTGGCTAGAAGAAACAGAAAGTGAGAGAAACCAGGTCACCTCAGAGCCCTGTCAGATCTGCTCGAATCCATATCGGTATCCTACTTTTTTTTCTTGCCCAGACTCTCCCAATATACAAAGTCTTCTAGAGTTAAACTTTAACACATTTTGGAACATTCAAAATGTCTGTGAAGTAAGTCCTAAACAGTCCTTTGAGTATGCTAAAAGCTGTTTATCATTCACAAAATGCTGCATTTTGGGAAAATATTTAACAAAAATACACAGTTACAAAGAGTGGTACTTACATGAATTTTTTTTTATTTAAATACAAAAAGTACAAAATGAGTAAGATCCCTTTTTAAGAAAGTAAAGTTTAAAAAAAAAAAATGGAAGGGGGAGTGTTGTCCCCTGCTAAGGAAATGGAAATTAGGTGAACCCAATGCTCCCTATGAAGCATTCTAGGGGTCAGGAGAGAAGCTCAGCCTGGCAGCGTATATGTGGCAAGCAGGGCCAGCAAGCAGGTAAGGCTGAACCAGAGCAAAGGGTATCATGAGAGGAAAAGAAAAGTAGAAACCGCTGTGAGAAACCCTAATAGCACAATGAGGGTGCCAGCAAAGAAAGCAAGAGGTGTAGCCCCTGCCTCTAATGCAGCACCACACAAAGGGGAGTTGGAGAAGGGAAGGAAGCAAGGGGATGCTGTTGGTGGGAGCAGCTGTATCAGCAGTTGAGGTCATGTATGGGGACAAGTCAGTGGGCATCCAAACACTTGCCAAAGGCAGGCTAATGGTTTAGCCAGGGCAGAGGCCAAACTTTGGTGAGGTTTGGGGGAAAGGAGAGTCTCAACATCATCCACACGGTTCTACTCTTTCCCTCCGAAGTGACCCTCCCACCTTCCCACAGTGAGTTGGAGAGCAGCCTAACTAAGTGAGACAATAACAACCTGAAGATTGTCACATGCGTTTCATGGGCATATTCCTCCATCTTCAAATCAGCATCTTAACGCCCATGTCCTCTGAGAGAGAAGCACTCCATTCAACCAAATTCACGGCTAATACTCCTGTGACTGCATTTGGTTTGCTAGTCCCCTTCTGAGAACTCCTCAAATAAATGGATCTGTGATATACAAGTATCTGTGATTTAGAAACTGAAAAACAGACTAAGTCACAGTTTGCTCTGTATTCTGCCAGCATCGCCAGCAACGGAGTCGTCTTTCATTTCGGCAGCTATGAAAATTCCTCAGAAGCATGTAGGGCTTTTATACCAGTTGACTGTGCCTGTTGAAGAGCTCAAGAATGCAAAACCACATATAACTTCTCCCCTTGAATTCCTAAGAAGCCTCCTCACACACAGGCAGACCTCGAGGCTGGCAAATGGCAAATGTCGGAATTAATTACAGGCTGCCATCCAAGATGCTTTCAGCTAAACTGTGGATCAACAAAAATCACTCTCACAGTAAAATACATTACTTGCCAGATTCCCATTTAGTAGTCACCAGTGAGAAGGCGGTAGATGTCACTCAACACAATAAAGACAATAAAACCAGTAATAATCGCAAGTACTAATTGGCACTATTTTTTAATCTTAATAAATACACAGAATAGGCATAATCCCCAAACTCCTTTATTATTGTTGGAGAAACTGTATGGGGGGAAAAATAATAAGAACCTGCCACAAAAATGACCAATTGCTGTAGTCGCTGGAATTTAAAGTCGGTCCGTGTGCACCCTTTGACTGTACCCTAGTCTATAGAACAGGCTCTTGAAAAACCATCTACTGACTACACACTGAAGTCTAATCCTAAGTGAATTCTACTAAAGTTCCCATTTCTCCAAATTCAATTTCATATAGTATTGTGCCACAATTTTAGAATGGAAAAAAAAAATTGTTTACTCTCAGGAACCAAATTCCCAAACTTCCAGGTGTCACCACCTAGTGAGCCCTACTATGAAGGAACTTGCCTCCTGTGCCCTTGACCCTGTTTCCTGGGTCATGCTGTGGGTCCCTTGCTCCTGAGATAATTTTCCACTTAACTCTTTCCTGTTGGACCCCCCAACACTGTCTGCTCTGCCAGATATACCTGAACCCACTTCAGTTTCAATCTGTGCCCTCCATTCCACATACCAACCATCTCATGGAGCTTCCTTAAGACATTCTTTTCCTCATAACCTAAAGCGAGAAAGTCACAGAAGGTCGGTCAGGCCTGAAAATAGGCCCTTCAACTCTCCCCTGATTCAAGGGTTTCCCACTGCAATCCAGAAAGGCTGAGCAGCCATGCCCTCTGAAGGTACAGACTGCCCCGCAGTGTCCTCAAGATGGGCAGATGTGAGAAGGTGGGAACAGCCGCCTTATCTCAGTCCTTCCTCCAGAAACTTATCTGCATTACTAACCACTGAGCCCCAAGCTTTGACAAGGGGACAGAGTACCAAGGACTCATTAGGATTTCCTGGACTTGGGGTCCCTTAGGGTTCATGAATATTAACACTGATTATTAAGGACTATTAGAATTACATGTAAAAAACGCTTGGATCTGGAATTGACCATCATCCGGCCTGGGTCTATTGGTTTTAGTCTTCTGATTTTAAAGACAATTATTATCTTTGTGGATCCCAAAAGCACCGAGGACTGCGATGGTGCAGATTGCAGTTGAAGGTGGCTCCAGGTTCCGGGTCTCCCACCCCTGGGTTGGGGAGGTCACGCTGCATGGGACCCGGGAAAGGAACAGATGGCCCAGGGAGTGCGCTCCGCATTCCCAAGCCAGGTCCCCGCGGAAATCCCGGAGCAGCGATAGCCCCATCAACATCCTGGGAACCGGCGCGCCTGGCGATCCGGTGCCCCCTCCACCACTCCCCACCGCGCCCTAACTGTTTTTTTTTTTAAAAAAAAAAAAAAACAAAAACAAAAAAAACAAAAATCAGTTTGGACGCTTCAGTTCCACTACTTCTCTGCTTCTTTTGCTGTTGAGCGCCATCTAGTGAGCACTGTATTTCATCGCTTTGAGGTTGCGGGGGAGGATGGCACAGGCCAACCCAAGGGAAACTTGATCTTTTTCTTTTCTTTCTTTCTTTCTTTCTTTTCTTTCTTTCTTTCTTTCTTCTCTTTCTTTCTTTCTTTCTTCTTCTTTCTTTCTTTCTTTCTTTCTTTCTTTCTTTCTCTTCTTTCTTTCTTTCTTTCTTTCTTTCTTTCTTTCTTTCTTTCTTTCTTTCTCTTCTCTTTCTTTCTTCTTTCTTTTCTGTCTTTCCGTCTCTCTCTTTCTTCTTTCCTTTCATTCTTTCTTTCTCTCAAGCACTAGACAACCAATTAGGGGCTCATCCTTGAGAAAGACTTTTTCTCCCACTCTCAGTATTCCTTGGTTGCTCGTGTTCTTTGTCTCTGGGTGAGACCCCACGAGATTTTCTCCTTCCACGTTAGCATGTCGGCTGCTGCTGTCCCTCTCAAGTCTTCTTTAGCAGACACATTGTTGAGTCATCATGGGGGTAGCTTCCCTGTCATTTCTAGGAGACACACAGCAGATTTTCCTGATCCTCCAGCTCTTACAGTCTTTCCACCATCTCTTCTAAGGTGGTCCCTGAACCTTGGTTGCAGGAATGATGTTGTAGATGTATCCATTAGGGCTGGACACACTGCAATCAGTTGTTCTCTTTTGATCAGTTGTGGATTTCTGTAATGGTCTCCGTCTGTTGCAAAGAGGAGCATTTCTTTGATGAGGGGTGAGAGCTAAAAGAAGTGTATCTTTATACACTTACCTCTGTATCTAAAGACAGAAATTTTGAATGCATTTAAGAAGTATTTAAAGAAGTATTTACTGATTTAGTAAAGTGGTAGTAATAGAATCTCCTCTAAGATCCATGGCCTTACTAGCCATGTGTAGTTGGCTAGGTTTCCAGTACAAAGCATGATTTCCCTTCTGTAAGCAGGCTTTACATCCAATCAGAGAGCTATTGGTTGCCACCAAGATATGAATGTCATTTTTGCACCCTTATGGGTATCCTGCCACGCTGGTTATGTAGTGTCACAGCTGGGTAGAACTATTGGTTGGTTCTTTCCTAGGGAAGGTTACACAGACTCTTCTAGAGCTATGACAGCTAATCCCCAAGAGCAGGTTTTCAGATCAGATCCAGTTTGGATCCCCCAAATTTCATGTCCAAAGAATATTTAATCCCAGCACTTGAGAGGCAGAGCCAGGAAGATTTCTGTGAGTTCAAGGCCAGCCTGGTCTACAGAGGGAGATCAAGGACAGACACCAAAACTACACAAAGAAACCCTGTCTCAAAAAAGAAGGAGGAGGAGGAGAGGAGGAGGAGGAGGAGGAGGAGGAGGAGGAGGAGGAGGAGGAGGAGGAGAGAAGAAGAAGAAGAAGAAGAAGAAGAAGAAGAAGAAGAAGAAGAAGAAGAAGAAGAAGAAGAAGAGGAAAAAGATTAGGATGTCTTCAGCAATAGAGATTGCCTTCAAGTTCTGGGAGGCAGCTAAGAGCAACAGCAATAGCCCATGTTGTTCAAGGAGTCTCTTGAACTTCCCTGGCCAACAACTAGAAAAAGGGTTCCTCATGCTTGGTATTGGGGGTTTTATCAGATAGTCGATGGCTCTTGGAAATACTGTAAGTTCAAGAAGGGGAACTTCACTCAAACTGTGTATGCATACATACAAACTTATACTTATACGAAGGACATCCTCACTGTTGTTTTTCCTCCTCCTTCCCTTTCCTTCTGTATTGACCTCTCTCTCCCATCCCCCATTAAAACCACCTCCTGTCTTGTCCATTTCCCCAGAGAGGAGAATAATGGGGTTCTAGTAAAGGTTGACTTTATCCCAGCTGAAATGTTACCCTTCGTTGGGTTTGGCCAAAAGACGATGCTTTGCTTTCTTCCCAGTGTGTGAGCGCCCTGAGAACAGTGCAAGGTGCTGGTTTTGTAAGTGCTGGGAGGAGAAAGAGAGTCAATAGTAAAGAAGGCAGCGAGGGGGTCCTGGGGATGGTGGGTTGCAGCGGAAGACCTTTGGAGGCCTGGGTGGTGAAAGATCCTCAGACCCCAGGGGAAGCAGGAAAACTCTACTTTAAAATCTGAATAATATGAATGAATTCACTTGAGACCAGAAACAGACTTGAAAAAGAGAGTCTTAAACCATCAAGGACCTGTGATCTTCATGAAGACACTAATTTCCCATGCTTTTTAAAATTTAAAAGCTTTTTTTAGGTTTCTTTATCTTATATATAGGAATGTTTTGCTTATGTTATATGTATGTGCATCAGGTGGCGTACCTGGTGACTGTGGAAGTCAGAAAAAGGCATTGAACCCCCTGAAACTGGAATGATGGAAGCTTGTGAGCCACAGGGTGCTGGGAACTGAAGCCAGGATCTCTGGGAGAACAGCAAGTGCTCTTAACATCTGACCAGTAACTGTTCTCCAGCCCCAAGAACCTTAATCTTTTAAACACGATCTGTAAAATGCTCCAAAGTATTCCAGGCAGTAGGGGACATTCAGGTGGTTTTGCCTGCATGATGAAGAGGTAGGATGCACCTTCCTCAGCAAGCAGTTTGGGGAAGCTTTCCAGGATCTTTGAAATGCATACAAAACACATTATGTAAGCAAATCCAGGAAAGTGATACAGAAAATATGCCTACACCAAAAAGCTCAGAAGATCCGGACATTTCCAAGCCCTGCACAGCGGTGCACCCATTTCAAGTTGTGTTCACTGCTGTCGTGTTGAACAGATGAAAAGAAAATGGAGCTTTCATGCTTCCTCCGAGCAATGTTCTGCCTCCTGACAGAGCACTGTAAGCTTCTGTTTAGTTGGGAGAGCCTTTATTCAACAGAAATATTCACGAAAGCCTGAATCAGTCAGTGAGGGGAGGTGCTGATATAGAGGGGGCTCCTGTCCACGCTCACTCACACTCTCTCAACTCCATGGGGCCTTGAAGCATGTATCACAGAAACCCTGTATTTGAGCCACTAGGATGATGTGGAGACCCAAACGTTGTAGAGATGGATGATCTTGGCTCATACTTGCCGACTGAAGTGTGAAAGTAGTATCAGAGCCAGGCATGATGGCTCACACCTGTAAGCCTGACACTCAGGAGGCTCAGGCAGGGGGATTGCCAGTTCCATGAAACCCTGGGCTACACAGAGAAATGGGGGGGGGGGCGGGGACTAAGAGAGGAGAATATCAGAGGGAGAGAGAGAGAGAGAGAGAGAATATTAATGAAGATGTGTATCAAAAGTGCTTGGCGTAGTGCCAATCCCATAATGGCTCTTAACAATGTAAGCTTATGCTCCTGTGGTAGCTAGAGGCTCTGGGTCATGCATGATCCCTGGGGACATTTCAGAAATATGTTCTTAAACAATGGCTTGAGTGTTCTCTGCCTATAGTGAGAATCCACATGGGATGTTAAACACTAGGTCAAATCCTCCTGGTGCCTTGATGGATCTGAACCTCCCCATCACTGCACACTGGTAGCTACTGACACTCTCACCTCACTAATGCCAGGGATCCCGGGCTGCTCCTGTTGAGAGATTATAATCTGTGCACAGAAGAATCATCCACATGAAGTAAAAATAGAATGTTAAGTCATTTTGCCATCAAGGAATTATGCTAAGCCCCAGAGGATTTTCCAAACCATGCTAAGCATCAGTTGACCATAATGGGCGTTCTTGACAAGCTCCTTTCTAGAGCCAACAGAAAAATAATCTGTGTAACCAGGCATAGTGGCCACTCAGAGGCTGAGGCAGGAGGACTACCACAAGTTTGAGGACAACCTAGGCTACAGAGTGAGTTTTAGTGCAGTCTGATCTACAGTGTGTGATCATCTTCAAAAAGGAAAAAAATGTTTAAAAGAGATTGAAGCAATTCCAAGAAGTTAAAACAATTATGGAGCAATTAGTCTATAAATCAATTTGTGAAAACTCCATTCCCTCAAATCCACATATTATTTAATTATGACTCAATTATAGGGAAAAATATTTCCCCATAAAATGGCATCTCTTTTTGTAGTCTGCTATTGATCTCAGGTCTCCTTTGTCCTCTTTTCAAGCCATGGGACAACCTTGAGACAATGAACTTTAGGTTGTGGCTACACCGTGTATAGGTAATTATCATTGGGATAATACTTTAAAGCTAATGCAGTGGAAGGAAGCTGTGAGAGTTGCTTCTTAAACTAGTCTTGTAAGCACAACCTCTTCCGTTGTGAGACTAATTAACTGTGATTGCCAACATCTGCCATATTAGCAAACACCCCACTAGCTCTGCCTTGGGGCTGTGTCCTTCCCTGGATCATGTCACACAGTCCACAAGTTGACAGAATTGAGAACCTGTTAGAGACCTAACCATAAAGAGGCATGTTCTTAGCAACATCCAACTTCACTGAGTCTCAGTTTCTTCAGCTGCTAAGTGACCAAGTTAGTTTAGAAAAATCTCTAACACACCTTCTATTTTCAAAAGTTTACAAAGATGTAAACGTTTTATATGGATAAAATAAAAAATGCATACTGTCCTAAAATAAAAAATGCAACTTAGGGTTCCTGTTGCTGCCATGAAACACCATGACCAAAGCAAGTTGGGGAGGAAAGAGTTTGTTTGGCTTACACTTCCATGTCATTGTTCATCATTGAAGGAAGTCAGGGCAGGAACTCAAACAGAGCAGGAACCTGGAGACAGGAGCTGATGCAGAGGCTATAGAGGGGAGCTGCTTACTGACTTGCTCCTCATGGCTTGCTCAGCCCACTTTCCTATAGAACCCAGGACCACCAGCCCAGAAATGGCCCCACCCACAATGGCCCTCCCCCATCAATCACTAATTAAGAAAATGCCCTTCAGGCATGCCTACAACCCGATCTTATGGAGGCATTTTCTCATTTGAAGTACCCTCCTCTCAGACGACTTTAGCTTGTGTCAAGTTGACATAAAACTGCCCATACCAATTCTTATTGCTGAAAGTTTTGAAAGGCCATGTTGATATTTGTCGAATAAATGGATGTTATCTTAGTATCTAGAAAGCTATATACTGCAAACAAAACCTAAGCCTGGTGATTTAAAGTCTCCTTCCTCTCTGTTGACTGGTCCTGAATAAATAACAGGAGGATACGAATTAACTTATAAAATGGTTACTTTCGTCCTTCATGTCTGATTCAGGAACCCCACATTTGGCTAAAGTCATTGCCCCAATGCGGCCTGTGCATTGTACAACTTTGATGATATATGTGTCTGGAAGGACGAAAGGAAATTACAGTAAAATCAGAAACATTTCTCTTCTAGACGTACTCTTCAGTTTTCACACCTTTGCTATTGGCCTCAGAGGGGAAGCACCCATGCTTTTTTGGCCGGCTGTCCAAGTTAAATATCTATTGCTGAGAAAGAAGTGGAGCGCCCCCTCCCCGCACCCCACCCGGGCTTCTGTTTTCAAGCACACAACTATGCGTGGGAAGTTGCTAACACTTGTGATTTACTAAAGCAGGCCGTGGATGTGTAATCATCTGGGCTGTCAGTGGGAATTCGAGTTATTGCCTCAACAGTGACACAGTCCCTCAACATGGCAGCTTTGAGAACCATGAGATGGCAAAGCTAGATCACGTGTGGCACCCAAAAGCTACAGAGAAATACAGCCTCACACAAAGATTTCAGCAGTCTGCCTTGCCAGGAGACCCAAATCATGTTTTGTTTTGGGGTTTTTTTCTTTGGGGTTTTTTTTTAAGGACATTTTCTTATTCAAACACCCAGGTGAGTCACATGCATCTCTTTCACTCAGATAATCCCACCACAAAGCAGCGCCCTGCAGGAATGTAGAGAATATAGCATCCCAATTCTCAACCCATCCACCTGCACAGCTTCTTGCTCTGCAAATTGGTTGGAGCAGCTAGCTACAGAAGAGTCACAGTAGACACAGCCTATTAATGATCTCACAAGATTTAGAGGTAAAAATAGAAAGGGGTGGTACTGGAGGATAAAAGGACATGGGTGGTGGGGGACACCTGTTATATTTATTTTGTAGAATATATTTGTTCTAACTTCTATTTTATTGCTCTTTTTAAAGAAGAGGGTCTCACTGTGTTGTCCAGGCTGGCCTCAAAATCCTGAGTTTAAGCAGACCTCCCAAGTGGCTAGAAGTACAGGTGCATACCACTATATTCCTGCTTTATTTTTGGTTGACATAGAATAATTGTACATATTTATTGGAAACAATGTAGTGTTTCAGCATATGTACACATTTTGTTCTCATCAAGACAATTAATATATCCATTATCTTAAACATGTATTATTTATTCATGATGAAAATATTCAAAATATTCTCTTTTAGCTATTTTGAGAGACAAAATGCATTATTATTAGTCATAGTCACAGGACCGTGTCATAGGACACTTAGAATTTTCTCCTCTTATCTGACTGTAACTTAGCACCTGTGAACCAATCTATCCCCACCCCTCCCTCCTACCTGCTATTCCCAGAATCTGGCAACCATTGCTGTACTCTTAAGACCAATGTTTTTAAATCCCATGTGTAAGTGGGATTATGAAGTATCTTTCCTTCTGTGCCTGGTTTATTTTACTTAACATAATGTCCTCCGGGCTCAGTCATGTGTTACAATGAAAGGATTTCTTGGGTTTTGTTTGATTTTTAGGTTTTTACTCTTATGAGAGAGAGAGAGAGAAAAAGAAAGAGAAAGAGAGCAGAGAGCAGGTACCCACAGAGGCACAAGAGGGTGTCAGATCTGTTGGAGCTATAATGACAGGTGGTTATGAGCCACCCAGTGTGGGTGTTGGGAAATGAACAGTAAGTAGTATTTGCTCTTAAGCATGGAATCATCTCTCCAGACAAATTTCTTGTTTTTACATCTGAATAGTATTCCGTGTGTGTGTGTGTGTGTGTGTGTGTGTGTGTGTGTGTGTGTGTGTGTAAACTGCCCTACCGATCAGTTGATGAACAGTTAGTTGTTCTCACTATAAATAGTGCTGTAGTATGTAGCTGGAGTTTTCCTGCCTGGCCCACAGTCAGGACAAATCTCTCTCACCTGCCAGTCCCACAGCCTCTCAGACCCGACCAAGTAAACACAGAGACTTATATTGGTTTCAAACTGTATGGCCGTGGCAGGCTTCTTGCTAACTGTTCTTACAGCTTAAATTAATCCATTTCTATTAATCTATACCTTGCCACATGGCTCGTGGCTTACCGGCATCTTCACATGCTGTTTCTCATCGTGGCGGCTGGCAGTGTCTCTCTGACTCAGCCTTCCACTTCCCAGCTTTATTCTCCTCCTTGTCCCGCCTACACTTCCTGCCTAGCCAATGGCCAATCAGTGTTTTAATTATTGACTAATCAGCAACACATTTGACATACAGAACATCCCACAGCAGTAGTAAATGTGGGATTGCAGCTGCCTCTTCAATGTACTGATTTCATTTTTCTTTGGTTACTGTCTTAATAGTGAAAAGACACCATGAACAAGGCAGATCTTATAAAAAGAAAGCATTTAATTGAGGTTTTGCTTACAGTTTTGGAGGGTTAATCTACTCTCATCATGGCAGGGAATATGGCAACATGTAGACAAACACAGTGCTGGGCATACAGCTGAGAGCTTCACATTGTGACCCATAGGCAGTAGGCAGAAAGAGAGATATTGGGCCTGGTGTGGCATTTTTTGAAACTTCTGAAACCCATCCCCACATTTCCTCCAACAAGGCCACACCTACTACAAAAAGGCCACACCTCCTAATCCTTCTAATCCTTTCAAACAGTTCCACTCACTGGTGACTAAGCATTCAAATACAAGAGCCTATGGGGACCATTCTTATTCAAACCACCACATGCACACACCCAGTAGTGATATTGCTGGATCATTGGTGGTTCTGTTTTTAATTGGAGGCTGCCAACATTCTGTTTTCCATAATGACCGCACAAATTTATATTCTCATCAATAGTCACATGGCATTTTTTAACACCTTATTTAGCCAGCATGACCCTTTTCAGTATAAAGCATATCAAATCCTGCTGAGTCAGAGTTCCATAAATGTTCCCACTGGGGGAAATATTGGACCAGAGGGTTTCTGAAGTCATCATAACATTTAAATACATAAAAGTTCTAATTCTGCATATTCTAAAGCACATTTCTAATCATACTCTTCCCTTGGGCCAAAAACCTTCTGTGGATGCTGTGTGCCTGAAACATGGAAATGTGGGGTCATGGAGGTGGCAATGTGGAAATGGCTTTTTTAAAAGTCCATATGCCTTAGTGTGGCATTCAGAAATGATGTCATCAGCCTTCTCCGTCTTAACTCCGATCCTTCCCGTTCACAAGCCTCTGATCCTTGCTAGCAGGCTTTCCTGCTCTCTCCTCCCCTCTGTGCCTCTGCCTGTGCTGCTGTCTCTGGTGGGAACACCTGTCCCAGTCATAAACATGCAAGAGAAGCTAGTTTTAATTTTTTTCATAACATTCATTTATATGTGTATATTATATGTTGTATGGGGGGCGCATATGCTATAGTACATACTGAGGTCAGAACTGCAAACCTATGAGAGTCAGTTCTCCTTTTCTATCATGTGGCTCCAGGGACTTGATCTCAGGTCATCGGGCTTCATGGCAGGTGTCTTTCTCACTGAGTCTTTTTAAACCCTCAGGTCCAAACCACTCCTGAAGGGTTGACTTGGCTCCAATTCATCTTCATATTCAAACTCATAGTGGACTACAGATTGGGTTCCTTATATAGACTTAACTGTGTAAATGACTTTCCAGGACTTCAGGAAAGAGAGGTTTTATGCGTGACTGTCGGCCCTGGGCTTGTGTACATAATGGACACAGTAATAGGATTAAAAAGAAAACCCTTTCAATGCAGAAAGAACAGCTATCTGATGATGGCCTGCAGTTCTGCTGCCAGTGCTTGGGGACTCTGCTTTGGTGTGCGCTCCGTGTCAGCTCTATAGGAGCAAGGGCAGGCTGGCAGGGCCAGTGTGCTCCAGAACAAAGCATCCTGAGATGCTCTCAATGTATAATTCCCCCTCTGAAGGAATCTGTCTGAACGAGGCCTCCAGATGACTTTGCTGTGCTCCGAAGTCTGCACATAATTATAGCAAAGCTAAATATATTATCGCCCTGGTCTAGATTCATTTATCAAAGATACAAAGTGTACTTCTCATTTTCCTCCAGCCTAATTACCACTACAGTACAACCCATTCCCAAATGGAGCAATGGTAAATACATTTGGTCTCTCACCTTTGACTGCTGCTAGTCACACTGTTTAGATATCCATGAACTCATCAAAATCTGCCCTGTCTCTGGCAGCTGATCAGGCGGATCCCTGCAAATTCCTGGACTGTGGCAAATTTGCCCGGTGCATAAAGAATGAGTGGACGCAGGAAGCAGAGTGTCGCTGCAGACAGGGGCATGAGAGCCACAGGACCCTGGACTACCAGGACCTGAATCTCTGTCCCCCTGGAAAGACATGTGAGGTCGGCCGAGGACAGGCAGCTCCATGCAGGTAGGTCAAGCATGTAGATAGCAGACCCAAGAAGTATCCATTGCTCATACTCTGAGAAAGCTACTGTGTGGATAAATTCATGTGCTCCTCTAGACCACCAGTCAGAAGTTTTATTTTGAATATTTTATGTTAATTTACTTACGTATAAAACAAAGCAGGGGATCCTGCTTGCCAAGAGCTTCTTTAATGTGCCCTTGCTCTCAAGTGTAAATACATTGTAATACACTTACGTGATATTTAAGAAATCAAAATGATACTATTGCAGTGTTGTTGGTGACAAAAAGAGAGTCATTTTTGTAGGTGAAGGAAATCTCCAGAAGCCTTGTGAAAACATTTCTCTCACCTTTCTCTGCCCTGCATTTGACTCAGAGGTGGGGGCGGGGCTCAAGAAGAGTTGGGGCTGTGATTCAAGGGTCACACTTGGGAGCCCTGCACAGAGCTTCTGTTAGTATTTGCACTGGTCCCACAGAGAAGCAAGAAAGACCTGAGCTGTCTTACTGCCCTCACCGTGTGTGTGTGTGTGAGTGTGTGTGTGTGTGTGTGTGTGTGTATGTGTGTGTGTAATGTGGGGCATTCTGTTTACAAGTGCAACAGCATCATTAATCATAAGTAAACTAAACAATATAGAAAGTTAGAAGCAATAGGCTGCCCAACTCATTACATCACTCATTCTCTTGGTGTCCATATTTGTGGTGAATTAATTTAAGAATTTTTTTAACAAAGCATGGAACCACATTGACTTGTTTGATAGGCATCTCATTCTCTCTCTCTCTCTCTCTCTCTCTCTCTCTCTCTCTCTCTCTCTCTCTCTGTGTGTGTGTGTGTGTGTGTGTGTGTGTGTGTGTGTCTGTGTGTCTGTGTGTCTGTGTCTGTGTGTCTCTGTGTGTGTGTGTATGTGTTACCAAATGTGTGTAGAAGTCAGAGGTCCACCCTGGGTGTCTTTCCTCTCCTTCCACCTTGCTAGAGACAGGGTCTCTTGTCTACTGTTTCATATGCCAGGCTAGCTTGACACAAGCTTCCGTGGGTTCCATATCGCTTTCCATCTCACCAGAGAATCACTGGGATTAATGACACTCACTGCCTGTCAGGCTTATGAGGGTCCTAGGGATCTGAACTCAGGTCCTCATGCTTGCACGACCAGAACTTTATCCAGTGAACCATCTCCACAGCCCGAATATCTCCTCCCATCATGAAGTATTTTCTATAGCATCATTTTTAATGATTACAGTGGTCCAGTCTTAGTCCGTGTTGTAGTGTGATTTCTACCTGAATCAGAATGGATGAGGGAAGCACTTCAGTGGGCATGAGAAGGAACTGAGATGTGATCAGACATCAGTGTGTGGTTAGGAGAGAGCAGGAAACAACACAGAGGTGTCCAGTGCTACCCAGAAAAGGTCTGCCATGCAACCTCTGCACTCAAGGGCTTCAGCATGGGCCAGTTGTGGGCCATTTTCTGGAACACAGCCAGCCTTTCTCAACCACAGCCTCCAGGCACACAACGAAATGCTTGCTGTCGGTGTGTGAGATGGCTGGTGGGTGGTTCAGGTTCCCTCACTCCCCTCTTGCTCATTCAAGTGGCCGCACTCCCAAATGTCACACCAGGGCACATGGTCATCTAACACCAAGAACTCCATCTGCAAGAAACTAGAGAGAGTTCTTCTTTTCTTTAATAATACTCACCCTGCTCCATTAAGGCATCAACACTTTTAAAATAACTACCTGAACATGACTAGGAAGCAATGTTCTGGGGTCAGAGTGTGGTTAAGAGTGCAGTTTAGTAATGGAATCAGAAATGGTTGAGTGATCATGCATGTATTCCTTCTCTAAATGTAGTTTCCTTATTGGATAACAAGACTGAAAGAGCCCACCATGAAGTGGCATCACAAAGTTTTTCCCCCAAGAACATGCAGTGCAGGGTATCCACCCCCGGAAGTGAGGCTGATGCTACTCCATGGCTATCTCCATGTTCATTACAGTTAAGGCACTAACATGGTCTCGGATGGGTTTGACATTCTGTTTCTAAAGTTCCTTTGGAAATGAGAAAGTGTAAGAGAAGAAAGATGATAAAATACAGCAATGTGTGGTTTCTCTGCAGGATAGCAAACTGACATGAAATAATATTGGCAACAGCAAGAGAGGTGATAAGCAGAGCAACGGCAACTTCCAAAAAGCTCCTTCTATACCGGGGCATTTCTATTAGTAACCAGGGCAACTCAACAAGGGAGGAACGAACTAGGTACTCAGGGCTCAAGTACAGCCGCTTCCTATTTACAAAAGCAGAGCCACCTAAGCATGAAGAAAATATGTGTCTGATGGCTTGAGCCAGGTATGGTGGCCCAGCACTTCAGAGGCTGAGTCAGGAAGACTGCTGCAAGTTCAAGTTTCCAGTTTCCAGACTCTCTCTCCATAAAACAAAACAAATTCCTATAATCTAAAAAGGCCATGCTAACTAGATACCCACCCCAGAAGACATTAATATGTCCCTGGCAGGCAGGCAAGGAGGGGGGGTCAAAAATCAAACTAATAGATAAATAAGATTAAAGAAAAATACTATAGACAAGCTACTGTCTATAATAATGAGACTCAGAGTGTCAATAAAAGACAAACATCCTAATGATAAAATGAACAATGGATACAGAGGTGTTATTCACAGAAGAAATCCAAAGTCCACTGAGTACCGAGGATGCTCAGTCTCACTGGGGGCAGGGGTGAACAAGCACAGTTACGATCCTATATGCTGCTCATGAGTTTGGCAAGAAGGTTGATGATATCCAGGGCAGATAATGTGGAGCCAAGGGCAGCACTGCTCCTACCCATCACTGCTGGTGGACCTGCACATCAGAAAGACATCAAGAAAAACTTGTCAGCATCTCTAAACATTTCATTGTGACTCAGGTATTCTACTTTTAAACAATTTTAAAGTTGCATCTATTCACTAAGATTTGTACGCATGAATGTTTGCATCATTGTTTTCATTATTGGTGTTTCTGGTCTGGGCCAGGTGCATCTAGGTTCTTGGGCTCTTACCGAAACAGTTGAGAATAAGGGCTCATATGGACTTACAGAAGGTAATGCAACCACGTGGATTACAGAGGGATGCACTCTTAAGACAGTGGGTTGCATGAATGAGCATACTCAAGGCTCACTGGCTATAGCCTGGAACCTCTTTTTATGGAATCTAAGATAAGGAATAGCTGGCTACTAAAAGGCATAGTTTTGATAGTTCTCTACCTTGATTGATAGATTGGGTTATATAATTTACTGTTCCTACCAGGCATGTCCCATCTTAAATGCATCTGATTTTAATCATATGCATACCTAATTATGCATAGGCATGGATGGTAAGGCATAAAATTGTTCCTAAACATGTACCAGAGGACACAATTTCACCTTGCCCATGTGCACCCAAAACAAGTTTAGGCCATATCAGTCTTTCTGTTTTCTATACCCAGATACAGTGGGCACACACCTGAAGAGAAGCTATTAAGGTCTGATTGTTATCAAGGGTGAGGAAACATATCATTGCTCAGAAATGAAAGAGTCTCATCAGAAAAGGGGAGTAGCGTGGACCGGAGAGCAGAGGGTGACATTTACTAAAATCTGTTATACAAAGCCATGAACCATCAAAAAAACTAAAAATAAAGAAACAGAGCAACGCACATACATATTTTAAAAGATTAGGAGAAATAAACGTCTACTTGTAAAGGAACCTATATAGAAAGAAGACCTCCAGCTATTATGCCCATTTTATGATGAAAAATAAAAAGTGAAAACATATCTATTATGGACAGAAATTGTATCACATAATACAGTCTGGAATTATATACACCAGTTACAATCAACCCTTTCTTGAATAGCATTGTGAAGAAGATGCTCTGGTAGAGTTCTTAGAGCTGTCACAATCCAGAGCTCGGCTTGAACAGTAACTGGCCCTTGCATGGTGAGTTTATCCTCCTATCTTTCCCGTGAGTTTCTGTCAACCCTCCTGAGACCAGTGCCTCCCCACAAAGTAAGCCATCTGAAAGGCAAAACTGCAGTGGCTGCACCTGCCAGGCTGCGGTAGCCGTTCTCACTTGTCATAACTTCAAATCCAAAATAGCACGAGACGGTAGCTGCTCTCTCCGTGGAGGCCAAGGATGACACTGTTGCTTTCTCTTGCAGGCCCCCAGGGCACTTTACAAACCAAGCCCACCCACCTAGGGTTAAAAAGTTACACCAGCAAAACAAGGTAACGTTGTACTTTCTTCATTATATATTGGTTTGAAGTCGTTTGAATTTTGAGAAAAAAATAGAACCAATTCTGTACCGTTTTTGTAAAATTTTAGTGGAGATACGTCAAGCACCTATTCTTTATTTGGTAGACTTTCAAAACTTAGTATGGGTGGGAGGAGGTATTTCCTGGTGCAAGGAGGATGACAGAACACTCGCCGACTGAAATAGACAAAATAATGAAATCACGGGAAGAAACTAAGTATTTTATAATATTCCCAATCTTTTCTCGAGGAAAATATGTTGGTACCCAAATGTGTTTTCGCAAAACTGAAAATTTCCAAGTAATAATATTTGTGGTACTGAGTAATTCATGTAAATTATTCTTACATTCTTTTTCTTTCTGTTTTGAAATAAGCCATATAGCAGCATTATTTGTGAAATGTGAGCAATTTCAGAAAGTCTTCAAAGCTCAAGTCTCTTTTATAAGACAATTAAGCTATTTTACCAAGATTATTTTATTTTAAAAAAGTGATCTATAGTCTGGTTATGTAAAATCTACAGAGCTTTAGTTTTGTAAAAGAACTTTGAGAGGAAAGATAGTGGACATTTTTTTTCCCAAATTACCTATTTTGAAAAATTATATGAAGTCTTGGATATTAACAATCGGTGGAAGTAACCAGTGCTCACCCTAGAGACAATCAATAACACACATTCCTCAGGCCTGCACCTGAAGTGGTTTCCAGCTGACATGCAATCAAGGGCACTGTAACAAGACTAGAAGGGATAATAATTTGTATTCAGTTGCATACTGAGAATGAGGTGTGCCATCTGAATTTTTGAAGCCAGGAAAATTAAAGAAACAGAGCAAGTTTAGATAAGGGCCACAAAATGATGACAGGATATAGGATCTGATATTGATTTAAAAAAAAAAACTGATGCTACTTTGAGAGGTGATTTGCTTCCCTAAGGAAAACTGTATTCAACTGTCAACCTCCTGAGCATAAAGCTAACACCAAGAGACAACATGTTTCATCCAGGATGAAGCAAACACCAATTGAATCTTGAAATACCAGAGAGAGTTAAGGACCATGTGTCAAATGAAGGTTCCCAGTGAATAAAAGAAAAAAAAATAGATGAATAGTAACAATCAACAAACATGAATGCTGATTCTCCAAGGTTACAGGCATTGTGGTAGCTGAAGGACATGTGTGTTTTTTAGGGAAGAATGCTCTAATAGATTAGTGGTGTCTTCTGTAAATAGGAAGAAATGTGGTGAAATTCATGCACAGACTATTTGCCATCTCTGCTCCAAAAGACAATCATTCTGGAAATGTATTTAGGTTTGAAAAAAGCGGGGGGGGGGGGGGGGGGGGGGGGGGGGGGGCGTGAGGGGGAGGAAATGCAGTCCCAGTGGGTTATAAAGTTAATAATAAATGGAAGCCATTCTGACCTTTCAAAGATTTCCTAAATGGCAAGCCCACCCTCTGACCCCACCGATGGAATTTGGACCAGAATTAACTGTTGACTTGACCTTGCATGGCTCTTAAAATAAAACTCTTTGTCTTCCAGGTAGCCAAGAAAAGAAATTATAAACTATCTGCTAAAGAACTTGAAGAATTTGACCACCAGGATTGGGAAGGAAACTAAAAACTGAAAACATACACATTATATTTTAAAGTATGTTGGAAGGCAACTTTCTTTCCTAAAGAAAAGTGCATCCATTCTGTTAACTTCAGAAAAATGGAGGCAGTGGTCATTGGAATCTAGGCATGTAGTTAACACTGAGAACCAACATGTTTCAGCTATAATAGGCGTGTATTTGATAACTGGTTAAACCTGGAGGAGGGTACATTATTTTAGTCAAAACTCAAAGAAATCAGTGGAACACATTTTGACTATTTTTGGATGGTACTCAAGTTGAAAAAAAAAACAAACAAACAGGTTGGCCTGTTTCTGTCTTAAAATTATTACTTAAAGCTTATTTCCAACAAGTACAACTTGTTTTGTGGGTTGTATAGCATCAGGGATCAGGCTCTTTTATATATGAGAATAATCATTTATAAGATTGTTATTTGGGCTAGAAAGATAGCTAAATGGTTAAAAGTGTATACTGCTCTTTCAGAGGACCTGAGTTTAGATCCCAACACCCACACTGAGTAGCTCACATGCACCTGCAACTCCAGCTCCAGAGAACCCAAGCACCCTCCTCTGGCCTTTGTACTCAGGTGCACATAACCACAAACAAATGCACCCACACAATTTTTTAATTAATTTTTTAATTGGGAGTGAGGAGGCAGGCTGGAGAGATGACTCAGTAGTTAAGAATACTTGTTGCTCTTCTGGAGAACTCAGGTTCAGTTCCTAACACCCACAAGGCAGTTCACGAGTATTCATAATTCCAGTTGCAGGGGATCTAACACCCTCTTCTAATTGATTACTGCAGGCACCAGGCTGGCATGTGGTCTGCATACAAGAAGGCAGGCAAAACACTCATACACATAAATTTAAAATCTAAATTTTAAAAATATTTTAATTTTAAAGATGATCACTTGTGTGAGGGTCAGGTTTCTCATGTATGAATGTAGTATCAAGCACTGTGATGACTATATTTATGATCTACACTACAGTTCCTTCCTCCTTCCCCACACCCCCCATCCCACCCCCGTGTGTGTGTGTGTGTGTGTGTGGTGTGTGTGTGTGTGTGTGTGTGTGTGTGTGTGTGTTTCTTCCTCTTCCCCCATCACCGCCTCCCCCACACCAACTCCACCCAGCTCTCTCTAGTTTTTAGACATTCTGGTTTTTGTATAAACAGTTCTTGCTTACGTAGTAATTTTGTTGCCAATGATTTCTGAATTGCTCTTCAAAAGAAAGAGAAACTGAGGCTCAGATACACACATCATGGGAAAATCTTACTCTTCTTGTTGGTACCCAAAGGACGGTTTTGAAGGAAAGCACGGTGAGGATTGCATAATATGACATAATGTGCCCGTTTTCCACCAGATGAACGACGTCTTCAAACTGTCCTGTATGTATCTATATTGGCACCAATGAAATACCGTTCAACATTTAATGTGCTACTGGATGAAGAATTCATATCTCCACATCTCCTTCAAATGTCCAATTGTCAAATGTATTTGGGGCAAACAGAACTGTAAAAGCATGTGGCCAACCACAGCACGAGAAATGCTTACATAAGGAAAGGGAGTTATCCACCCCTTCCAATCCCAGCCCTCTCATCCACATTTCAGTCCTGTGCTAAGCAGAGCAGGGCAGGTTTTTACAGAGAAGCTGCTATGCAGATGAAACATTCTACACAATGCGGGGAGGCATCCCATTTGAGGCTAAATGCTTCTTACTCTGCGGCTCATCCATCTTTTGGCATCTGGGAAAAAGCAGTGAAGGGAGACATTAGTCTCCTTCCCTTTCAAAGACCCACTAGGAGGAGCATGGAAGATTCCACACTCCTCGTAGAGTTACACAGACTGGTATTCAGAACCTTAGGGTGGATTCTTCTCTGGGTCACCAGGTTTTACAAACGTTCTCTTCCCACAGATTCGTCAGAGTCTGGGGGGAGACATCCAAGGCTGGTTTGCCTCCAGTTTCAAATGGGTTTAGTAGCTCACCCACAGCCCTGCCTATCTCCTGGAATGCCTGACTCTCCACATAGCCACCTAGCAGGGGCTCTAACCCCAAGACACCATGCCGGAGATTTACCAATAGTGGGACATTTCACACCCTGTATTAAAGGCACACGACACACACAGGTGTTCTACATATAAGGCATTTATTTGAGTTTCTGGTACATTGGTATTTTAAGAAAGTATTAGATACACACTCTTCATGAAGAAAAATTAACAATTACAAATAGACAAATTTCCAGAAGTGAAAAGTGGCCACTTAATAAACCTGTTTGAAGTTGAGTTTCTTTATGAAAATTAAGATTAAAGATTATGCAGTTTTCAATGTGTATTAAATTTCCCTAATTATCTCCTGGGAAACTTCCAAGAATCAAAGTTACTTCATACATAGGTTAGTGCTGGAGAAAAAAGACACTGGTTTGAATTGCCGGAAGTAGTCAAAAGATGAGGCATTGCCATGGGCAGGCTCTCTACCTACCCTCACACAAGGCTCGTGTACAGGATGCCATGTTCTTTCCTGGGCACCTCCAGTTCAGCTGCACCATTCTTACCTGCTAAGATCTACACACCAGGTGACTCAATATCCAAGTTTACTAACCGCAATTTCTGTCCGTGAGTCGTACCAAATGCATCCTAAAACTCAGCAAGGACCCAGGAATGTTTGTATCAGTGTTTCCCAATTGACGTGCAGTCTTCAGGGGATGGACAATTTCCCATCTCTTCCACTACTGCCCTTATGGTTATCACTGTCCCACACCTCATCCTTATCCTCATTGTTAAATGTCCTCTGCCCTTCCCTCCCCCGCTGTTAGTGTATCTTCTGGGAGAAATTAAAACTCAATACTTATTTACCAATGTTAAAGATAAATGGGGAAATACAGAAACAACCATTTGTAAATCTCCCGGGACTGGCTAAGCAAACAAAACATTGTTTTCACTTTTTTTGCTACACAGCTGGAGGAAAGGCATATTTTTTTCATGGTCAAGTACAAATTGTATGACCTCCCTGGCTTTCTACAACTTTTTTTTCATGTAAGGAAGTAAGACTATCATTCATTAACTTAGTATTAACTGACTGATTAGTTCAATAAATATTCTGCTGATCCAAGTATCTTAAAGCTATTTTAAGAAACCAAAGGTCTACATATTTGAATCCCCTGAGAACCATATTAATAACCTGTGAGTAAAACTATCTTCCAAAAGTATCCAACTACAGGCCAGGAAGGTGTCTCCATGACAGAGCCTACCCTGTATGAAGCCCTGGGTTCGATCCCCAACATAGAAAAGGCAACCCAATTAATAAAGATCACATGCAATAAGTAGCTATTCTTACTATTATTTTGCCTGTGCTTTGTACTGTCTAAATCTCACAAACATCTCCTTATCTTGCCTTAAGCTGTGGTTGCTTGTGAAACAGGAGGGTTCACTGGCCTGGAAAGACATTTATCCAGGCCAGAGTGAGACCCTGTTTCCCCAGAACCCTTTAGGGCAGGCTGCTCTCAGTCATTTTACTTCTTTGCATAGTCCTGCACAGGTGTTGACTCCCTGACAGTGAAGGGGCTGCAGCTTCTGAACATACCAGGCCTCTACAAACTCCCTGTTCTTGCTGAGAGCGCAGCTCCTGCTGGCCTTGGACATTGTGTCACAACTGAATCCAACAGGGAAACACCTGCCAGTATTGTTTCACATTCTATTAAAATGTACACACTTTGGAAGAAACTGGAACTGAAAAGCATTAGAGGAATTATTTCTTCATATGTAGCATACGGGTTTAAAGTTATCATTTTAAATGATTGATTGAAATAGGAGTTAGTTGACTTGGGTACCCCCAGTTCTCACACGGCTTTTGTGGATCTGAACCTACAAAACCTGGAAGAGAGGCTGGATCGGCATCTCACAGAACATCGTTTCTGCTGTGTCCCCAAAAATGATGTCCTGAAGTTTGTCTGGAAGGATCTGAGTGCTATGCTATGACATGTAGAAGGCTCAAGGCCTGCCTGAATTAGGGCAGTTCTCCTGCTTGGCAAAATTAACTCAGGAGACCACTTGAAACAGAAAAATTGTAGGACAGCTGGGTGACATAATTAGGAAGAAAACGGTTTGACAGTTAACTGTAGAATTACCAAAGTCAAAATCCACACACACACACAAAACCTTTCAACAATGTTTTGTTGTCCTATATTTCCTATACATTTTTTTAAATTTTTAAATTCTGTCATAATAATTTCCACTTTTTGATTAATTTTTCATCTAGTGCTAATTTACGGATCCAGAAGATACATAAAAGTGCTACAGAAAATAGTGCTGAGCTGACAAGTCACTAACAATCAATTAGGCCCCCAGACTTTTTTCAAAGACTATACTACTCATTGATGATTAGAAAATAAAGTTTATTTGCTATCCTGCACAAATAAAGACACCAATCACAGGGGAGAGATGAAAGAGAAAAAAATAGGTTGTTTATTTCAGGAACTACACCTTCTGCCACCAATCACCAAATGACCGAATGCTGTATGAGCCTAAGCAGTAAGACAAGCTCCAGAAGAAAACCCCATTCACATTTTCAGTTATTAGTATAGATAGGGCCATTTAACTTCCTTAACACAGAACAATCATTTCCACAGCATCACAATAAATAAGTACTTCAGTACTAAGACATTTTAAGAGGACCATGTGACAACAGAATCTGCGGCTGCTACACATTAATCTCATCAGCTGGTAGATATTTCCTAACTGAGGTATCTTTCTAAAGAAAAAAACCCCCCTGAAATTTCAAAGGTTAGGGTATTTAAAAACGAAGGGAGTGTAAAGAATAATTTTACTTTCTACTTTTATTCTAAAATACAAACAAAGACTCCTTTGGGTGTCACCATAACTCCTTGATGTAGTTTTGTCTCTAAGTTCCTAATATTAAAGTCATAAATATCAGCTCCAGCTGCTGACATCTGATCAGGACCAACAGCACACAGAAGGAGTGTTTTAAAAACTGCCTGCAGCATGAAACAAGCCCTGCCTCGGTACAAGGGCTTCTGAGTTACCAAGTTTACAAAACAGCCCTACAATTACCCCATTTCAAAGACCAAAACAGATGCCCGGAAAAGGGACAGGAACAAGAAAAGTCTGAAGCAGTACACCAGCTTAAATCACAGGAAATAACTTAGACAAGGTTTGAACTGAAAAATTACAGTTGAGATGGGGTGGGGACAGGATTTGAATTTGGTCCAGTAAGGTCACAGCACCACCTCACCCTGTACCCCCTTCCAAAATGAAACAAAGCTGTATCAGAACTTCCAGTCATTCAAATGATCTGCATTGCTTTGACTCAACCATGAACTAGAAGATTCCAAGAGGAACACAGAGCTTGGCGAAAAGCGCCCTACATCAATGCTGCATATGCCTAGCACCTCTTCTGCATGTAATACATTCTATACATTAAGGCTCTTTCCAGAATCTAGAACTTGGGCTTCACTCAGGCTAAGCACACTGCAGGAAGAGGTAAATCCATTTCCATGGATTTCTGAGAAAGCAGACAAAATGCAACTTTTAGACCCAAAACTTCTGTGCCTTAATCATTTTAAGTACCTTAATTCTTGCACAAAATTAAGCTAAGATTTCGTTACCCCAGTTATAAAGGCACTGTGTCATCCTTTTAAAAAATTAAATATTTTGAAATTTAAAAAAAGGCTCATCCTTGACAATAATCACCATGGACTTAAGGTAGTCAGTGTGCAGAGTGAGAAGTATGGACTCTGTCCCCATGCAGAAGGCACGAGAACAGCCAGAGGTGCGAGTCACCACTGGGATCAGGGCTATTCTCTTTTTTGGTCCTGAATCCACTACCTCAACCTTAATTAACCTTGAACAAATTAACAAACTCCATGATTAATAAAACCTGTTCACTTTGCATAAGGCGTTCTACCGGGAGCAAGGATATGGTGAGCCTTCCGATCACCTCCCTGCCTGTGGGCCAGGGCGAGGCTGGGAGCCTGCGGTCTACTTGAGCAGGTTCTGCAGCATGGCCGTGGCATAGGTGGGCCGGGCCTGCCTGCTCTCAATGGCGCTCTGAAGGTACTGGATGCCTCCACAGCGCTCCCAGATCTCTTCAAACTGTCTGGGCAAGATCTCAGCGCCACGCTTCCGAGTCAGACCCGTCTCCTCGAGATTCAACTCACACATCTCCATGTCATCCTTGCCTGCAGACAGGAGACATCACAAAATTACCATCTCTTTGCACAGCATTTTTATGAGTGCTATTCCTGGAACACCTAACAATTCTCACAGATTTGAGAGCCTGTAACTATTTCTCTAAGATGGAAATCTTATTAAGTTCTCCAGAAATCACTTAAATTTGCCCCTACTAAGGGTTCTCAAAATTTATAAACCCCACCATTGATCAAAGAAGTCATCAGGGTTAATACGAATTCTGTGTGCCCTCAAAGCCAGTATAAAACTAGAGACAGAATTAAACACCAATGACAAGTTCTTAGAACATATTTTTATGTTCTTCTAAACAGGCATAAAAACAATTTTGCTTTGCAAATCAGTTAGCTAATCTTCCGTCAACCAGAACTGCAACTGAACTGCAAAGCTCTGTCATTCAACTCTGAAACCCAGTGACTGACTTATTACATTATATATTAGAATGTTTCATCCAAGGCTTTATCATCCTTTTTGTTTGTTTTTTTTTCCTGTGAATTATACACACCAGCTACAAGAAGGATGGGTGGCTTGTCAGGGTGGAGTTCCATCTGCCGAGCAATCCACGGTCCGTCGAAATGGGCATACCACCAGCCCTTTTTCTTGCTCTGAGGGTCTTTGTACTGGTCAGCCGGGCGGGATGAACGGGATGCGGAAGAAACGCTGCTGTCGGTTCATCTCAATCTCCTGTTGCCTGGCAGGAAGCTGAGCTGCAGGGTTCTGCTGAGCTATTACACAGAACAGGCAATGTTACACCAGCCGCCCGTGGGAAAAGAAAACAGACATCATTCCTAAAATACACCAAGAATTTTAAAGCGGGGAGGGGAGAACAGAGGTTCCTACAAGGAAATTTAAAATGTCAGTATTAGCTGCCTATTAATGAATCAGATTCAGAGTAGGATTTCTTATAGTTGTCTTTGCCAAAAGATGTTTCTTGGCACTATGAATGTGCATGCATTCATATACATGCCCAAGCACTGTGCATATGCACAGTGAACACACACATACTCAATTATTGTGCACACATGTATATACACATACATAGCCAGGCATGGGCACATGCATAGTACACACACTCAAGTATTGTGCACACTCATGGTACACATACACATTTACATATTATATACACACATGGCATACATACACACATTCAAGCATTGTGCATACATGGTATACACACTCAATCATTGTGTACATGCACACTACACATGCTAAAGCATTGTGCACACACAAAAGTATGGTATACACACACACACACACACACACAGGTGCTGCCGCCGCCGCCACCACCACCACCGCTACCACCACCAGAGGCAACAAAGCCCTTACCAGATTCCCACAAATGACTTATCAGTAACCCCAAATTAATTCACATACCAGGCAAGCAGTCTAGTATTATTATTCCTACAGGATTTCAAGTTAAAGTTGAAGAATAACTTATATTTGACTACTTAAAACTAAGTAAATAGCAATTTTAAAATTAGAAAGATTGTTCACTTAATTATATTTTCCTCAAAAAGAAAAATCCATTCAAAATTTTTCTTTTTTACTTACTCTGGGTTTTTTAAAGGCCAAGATAGCACAGATAACAGTATTGAGAGAAACCTGCCCCCCCAAAATACTCTACCTATAGCAGTAAGTATGACCCTTTCCTCAAAACTTTCACTTTGAAATGAGATTTCTCTTGCAGAAAACCCACTGAAATAAGTGGAATGTATATCCTATATGGGTTTCCTTGCCAATAGAATGAAAACTTCTTCCTTTTTAACTAGTTCTCAGCCTTGCTCAATTCAGCACTGAATGACTGGGCTTTTATTTAGTGTGCAAATGTAAACACTTTCCTAGAGCAATGGCTTCACATTCTGGGCAGCATAACTCAGGCGAGGCTGTTTATATGCTTTATATCTTAGCTTTGAAAGTAGAACAACAATTTACTGCAGTCCTAAGAACCTCAGTATGAAAATCAAAGAGCATCCAGGAAAGAGTAGACAACACATAAAAACCACGCACAGTCACGTGGCTTTTCTGAGAACTTGCAAAAACACCAAGAGGATGAAAATACTCCTGCTCTAGTTTTTGCCCCAAGAAACAGCAACAGCTTATGGAAAGTTAGATTTATTTATTTGCAAATCAGAAAAAGCAAAAAAGCACGTAAGAAGGCCACACGTGCCTGCGAAAGAATGAGGGGCCAGTTTTGTTAGAGACATTAGGACCCGCATGGCCTTCAGCACAGAAATCAAGATGGGTTTGTGTTCTCTTCCTGGTCTGTCCATTGTTCTTGGCAACTCAGTGATCACACTTGAAGTTTAGAAACACTGGCTTTAGGCCAACCAGGGCTACAGAAGTAGACCCCCCACCTCAAAAATTAAATAATAAATACTTTGAAAACACCAACCCTTCTGGGTAGTAAATGAGTGATTGGAAATTTACTAGGGCATTGACTGCCTCTATTTGCTAACTTATTTTCTAAGATAACTACCTCCTGAAGTTAATACGCTGAGTAAAATTAAAAAACTAAACTTTTTGATAGCCTTTTCTAGTAACAAGAGACTTAAGTTTTACTGAAAAGAGCGAGGCACTTCGGTTAAGTTAAAAACACCAGACATTAAAATCTTGCCACCAATCTTTTCAACAGTTTGCTTTCCTCCAACCATGCTCACTTTAAAAGTCGGAGGGAAAGAAATAAGCCCTGGCACTTGGAAGGCTGAGGCCAGTCTGAGATCGCTAACAGTGAGACGATGCTTCAAACAACAAAACAAAAATATAAATAATAAGAAGCACTTAGAAAAATCAGGTCCAACAGGCTGGCAAATGAATATAACTGCTCAACTCTAGGAACTTACTATAGGTAAAAGTGGTCCAAAGCTTCTAAGGTATGGAAGAAAATGGGCATCACAGGAAGTTATTTCCCTCTTCCTGCTAGTAGGAGTCATTATTAAATTTGTGCATATTACTACAAAGAACTCAAATCTCCTTGGACAGAACACAGGTACCATCACAGCGCAGCATCTGCAACCAGCACCTAAGAGTTAGTCTTTCTTGTAGAAGGTCAGCTGGGAAGTGAAGACAGCGTTTTGCTACAGTAAGTGGTATACACACCCAGTTTTAAATGCATGAAATTTGGCAAAGGATGCCATCATTCCGTCAATCATCATTCTGCACACACGTTTTGGATTGATCTGAGAAAATGTATCATATCTCAAGTTAAGATATATCGTAATGTAGGCAGGTGTCTTTAATATACTACAACTCCACTTACAACGTAGCAAAACGATGCTTGGCAGAAAGTTAGTGCTCTATAGAGTACGTTAACCCCTCTTCCAGTTAGCTCATGAGTTACCACCCATTGACTTACGTGAATTGTTCAAAAATGGCGCAAAATCTGTGAACAAATATTGTATGTTGAGGAAAAGATAACAATGCCAAAGCTGTTGAATGAGCATTTTTCTAATTTATAAATCTGTCCCATCAATTGAGGTGGTGACCAACATGCAAATATTCTATCAGTAGCAAAGAACTCAAAGACTAGTCTATATGTACATGGTACTCTGATTTTTAAAAATTGCTTTAGAAAGCATAGAAGAAAGAAAGAAATGAGGCGAGGGAGGGAGGGAAGCTACATAAATAATTAATTATATTTTATGGAGTTCTGTTTGAGGCACAGGTGAAGAGAACAAAAATTTAAAAATTTTACTACATTTATAATTTTAGGACATAAAAACCTAACTAATAATAATGAAATTATATTCTAATTTCTTCAAATTTCTTAAATCTTAAACTTATGTATTTTATTTTAGAAACTTGGATTAAATGATTTTCAAAATCATGGTTTGAAGCAATTATAAATACTCACTAGGTGATTTGCCACTGTCCAAAATTATTTGTGAAAATCTCTTTGTGTGATAAATGAGATGAGCATTATCAGTCAGCCCAGGAAAGGGGACTAATGCTCCTTATTCATTGCTGTAAAATTTACCAAAGTTTATCAATATATTACTCTTATGCTCTATGACATCAAGTTTTGTTTTTGTGAATTATAAAGTGTCCTCATTCCACATTTTCAAATGAATTGCAAAACATCTAAATACAAAGCCTACACAGCACAGAATCTTCTCCATTGACCTATGACCTAACCCTGACACCTCTCGCCCCTCCTTTCAGCAACATTCCTGTGTCAGACTGAATTTTATATGAGAAAAATACACACAGAAAAGATGATACGTACTTTACAGGCAGAAGTAAATTTTTGTTCTAAAAATTTTCTGAATGCTAATATATTGATTGTAGGTGTATAAAATTCTTGTTTGCTTTTACTCCTGGATAGGACTCTTAAGAAATTTCTCTGAACTAGATTGTATGAGCAAGAATTGTTGAGACCAAGGTTGGATAAAGCACAGGGACAAATAGCCAAACTAATGGAAACACATGAACTATGAACCAATAGCTGAGGAGCCCCCAGCTGGATCAGGCCCTCTGGATAAGTGAGACAGTTGAATGGCTTGAACTGTTTGGGAGGCATCCAGGCAGTGGGACTGGGTCCTGTGCTCAGTGCATGAGCTGGCTGTTTGGAACCTGGGGCTTATGCAGAGACACTTGGCTCAGCCTGGGAGGAGGGTACTGGACCTGCCTGGGACTGAGTCTACCAGGTTGATCTCAGTCCTCGGGGGAGGCTTTGCCCTGGAGGAGGTGGGAATGGGGTGTGGGCTGGGGGAAAGGCGGGGAGGGGGGCGGAGAAGGGAGGACAGGGGAATCCATGGCTGATATGTAAAATTAAATTAAATTATAAAATAAAAAAAATTTCCCTGACCTAATACTGTACTCACAGCAGCAAGATGTTATTTGCTCCATTTGGGGACAAAAGTAGATTAAAAATAAAAGTAGCAAAGTTCAATTCAAAACCCCCCTTCATTTGTGTTGTCCTTACTCAGACGTGTGCATTTTACAAGACAGTGAAAATCTGTCAAGGTAAAGGTGATCATAAAATGTTTACAGCGAAGAAGAGTAGAGCTAAAAGGAAGAGCCCATTGCTTTTCTTATGTGTGTGTGGGGGGGGGGGGTTATATACAAAACAAACATGATTTGTGGCAAAATCTTAATACATAAACCATGAACAGGTCATAGAGCCATGCTGTCTTTTCCAATACAGAGAAAAGTTGAAGGAGAGTTTTGAACTCACTGTTCATTCAACCTTTCAAAGCTGACCATATCTCAGCTCTAGATGATCCCCATGCCCTCATCCTATTAAAATTTGCCAAAAACAGACCCTGAACAGTCAGTCACCAGCACTGTCTCCCTTATCAACAATACTGACCTCAATAACTCTTTGCAACAACTGAGAAGAACTGAGGTCCTACCATTTAACTGAATTTGATTAAATGTTGCATTTATTTCCCTGAAAAGCAGTGAGAATTTAAAACGACACGCAAGAACTCAAGCTCAATACATTGCTAAACCACATGGTCAAGTGTTGACTTTGATACTAATCTGAATTAAGAAAAATTATGATGGTATAAAAGTATTAAGGTGACAAATGAAATTCCAGTTACTGTTCTAAATTTTAAAAAAACTGGGGCTGAAGAGATGTCTCAGTGGTTAAGAGCATGGGCTGCTCTTTGAGTGGACCCAGGTTCAATGCCCAGCCCACACAGCAACTAAGAACCATCTGTAACTCCAGTTCCAGGGGATCCAAGACCTTCTTCTGACCTGCACACCTGTGGTGCACACACATACATCCAGGAAAAACACCCATACACAAGACAAAAATAAACATTGTTTAAAAACTGAAGATGTAGCTCATATTGCAGGTCATCTAAACCATCATGACAGTCTGCCATGCCCTGGTGAGTCTGCACTGCCCACTTTCTGGCTCAAGTGAACACGTGGTTTCCTGCATCTGGGCAAAACTCACAGTAGTATAAAATAAAATTTTCAGTGAATCTTTTTTTAAATAAGACAATCAGCATGGTAGTGGAGAACAAGAACCAATTCTTTCCTTACTAGGCCATTATCCCATGAAGGCACCAGAAGGGATGTATATCTCCATATTAAAAATATAAGTATATTTAGTTATTTGAAGAACTACTCTAAAAACTGAGCTAGATTAAATTTCAAAATGAGACCTTGGTTAACAATATAAAAGTGCTAATTTTCATATGTAAGCTCATGGATATCCAGAATAAACTGATCATAGTAAATAGTAACCTTGACATTTTCACATGTAAGCATTTTATTGGTTTAGACTTTTTGCTATGTTGAGAACAGCACATGCCAGGCAAACACTGGTCCCAGCATATCACCAGCCCTCCATACATAATACTGATGTGTGTGCGTACATGTTTATGTGTGGAACTATGTACTTAGTATTGTATAACTTCTTATAAGACAGGTCATCATGGTTGTATCATGTTCACTAGATCACAATATGAGAAATTTATGTTGACTTTTTACTCAAAAAAATCATGTATAGCTACATGCATTTATAAATAATATACTTGGAACATTGAAAAGTACAGATTTGTTTTTACCATAATCAGTAACAGACTTGGGAGCACGCTGCTCTGTTTCAGTATTTCTCTTCTTGTTCTTGGATTTCCAAGCATGATACACTTTCAGTCTCCTGTGAAATTCTTCTCTGCACGCTGCCAGGAGCTCAATGTCTATTGATTACATAGAAAGAAAAATTAACATCCTAAATGATTCATCTGACATAATTATTCCATAGCATAAACAGGTATATATAACAGGTTTTTAGTTTACAGTACAAGATGAAAAGTGAACATTTCACAATCTTTCACATTTACAGATTATTAATTACACATTATTACTATCCTATATCATTTGTTCACCTCAAGAACTCTAAACTAAATAGGTATTTTTTATATGAAGAAATAGAATCAGAAAGGTTTTTAAAAGGAAGAAATGTGTTCAAATACAAGCAAGAGTTAAATGTACCACATTTTCACATTTATAAGATGCTGTTCTCTCTCAGAGGACAGGAACATAGCAAGAGCTCCCCATCACTAGTCAGTGTCCTGACCTTAAACACTGTGGTTTAAACAAGACTCTAACTGTGTGAGGCTCTGGATAGTCTCTCATATGAACTGTTCTGCTGGGAGCAGGGGGAAGCAAGATAAAAAAGGAATGGTTACATTGTTATTTATTACTATGGCTTCATAGAAAAGATCCAGATAGCCAACTATTTAACCATTATGATTAGCATTAGAAGAACCAATCACTAATATAGCCCAAGTCATAATTTTTATTTGTTCCTTTTCTGTGACCTAGGTAAGAAATGGGCAAATGCATTTAATTCAATAATCATGCTGAGATGGCTAGTTTTAATTGTCCACCTGAGATAATCTAGAATCCCCTGGGAAAAGAGTCTCAAAGAGACACAGTCTAGATCAGGCTAGTCTGTCTGTGGACATGTCTATGGGAGATGGTCCTGACTGTGTTAACTGATGTGAGAAGGTGCAGCCCATCAGGGTCAGCAGCATCCCCTAGGTTTGCACCAGGACTCTGTAACAGTGAACAAGCCAGACAACTACAGTGTGCGCATTTATTCTTTCTGCTCCTGACGGTGGGTGTGATACCAGCTGCTTTAGCCTCCTTGTCCTGCATTCTGATGGACTGTAACCTGGAATTACAGGCAACAATAAACCCTTTCTCCGCTGACTTCCTTTTTGTCAGGGTATTTTATCACAGCAACAGGAAGGAAACTAGAATACATATCTTTCTTTTGATTTTGTGACTAAATTATGTCTTCATTTTCAAGGGAACAAAGAATAACAAATATACTGGCATAGGTACTTTGCACACACACACACACACACACACACACACACACACACACACACACACACACACACACACACGCATGCACATGCACACACTCCAGTCTAGGGATTTATCTTATTGGCATTGGTATAGACCCCTCCTCTTCATCTTCTCCCTGAACTCACCACAAGAAGTATTGATAGTATCACGTAGTTCTGCATATTTCCATTTACTAAGATCGTGTTTCTTGGTACCAGCAGCTGCCTTGGTAGCTTGTACAGCAGGACCTCTGTAATCATAAATTGTACATATTTAAACAAGAAATATACTGACTAAGGAGCAGGCACTCAGAGTCAAGCTTCATGATTTATTGTAAGCTCAATGTAACCAAGAAAGAGGTTAAACACATCAGATTTCAAAACATGAAAAGAAGGAACACAGATGTTATGGTCAATAAACGCTGAGGAGCTGAAATCCCGCCTCTTGGGTACCACACAAGTAAGCCCCACCCCACCCTTACCATCTTCTACCTGGAACACCTCCCTCCCTCTTAAAAAGGACAATGAAGGCAAGCTTCCTGAGAGCATGTGCTCGTCTCTCACCATTTTACATTTTGAAAGAACAGCCATCCCAGCAAACTGGCCGAGATAGAGACACTGCGTGACTGACACTATTGGAAAACCATCTTTGAAAATACAACATCCTTTTTGTGTCTTGTCTTGAGCTCTTTTCCTTCTGCTTATTTGTTTTGTCCTACTCGATGTGCTTGTTTTATCACATTATATTACATTATATTTTATTTTATTATGACCCCCTAGGAACCTATCTGTTTTCTAATGAGAGACAGAAAGGATCCAGTGAGAGGGGAGGTGGGGAGGAACCGGGAGGAGTAGAGAAAGGGAAAGCTGTAAATCAGGATACATTATTTGAAAAAAATCTATTTTCAACAAAATAAAAAAAAATTAAAAGAAAAGATATCACCTTTTCCTGAGGTGATAGAAATTATACTTTTACTATTAAACTTAAAATGAAGTAAGATATCTTTGCCTCTTTTAAAGGCCTAGGTGTATATTTTGGGTGATAAAATGGCATATTTCTTGCTACACAGTTAAAACGCTTTGACACAGTGACCATCATATATGTAGGAGCGACTGATGAATAACAGGTACTGGTATACCTTCCTTCATTTTATGATTGACATCTGTTTTACCGCAGAATCTGCATTTCTACCAAGTTGTATAACTGACAATTTTGCATATAGCTTTTCATTCCTAACCCTAAGCCCTAAGAGTCAAGTGTGAGCTCCAGAGCAAACCTAGGCGCCCAACAACAGAACCAAATTATGTCAGGATTTGCAGGAAAATGTATGTGACTGGAAATAATCACATTAACGAATTGTCGGTCTCAGAAAGATAAATCTCACATTTTCTCTTATTTTTGACTTCTGAGTTTTATACAGATAAATAAAACCATGTATGTATCTATGAAATGGAAGTAGACATTTAACTGTCTAGGGGACAAAGGGACTAACAGGAGGGACAGGCAAAATAAAAGAGTGGGTGGGATATGGCAGAAATATGCTCAATAGATAGTTGTGTGAAAATGTCCTTATGGAACGCATATGTGTACAATGAGTACACAGTAAAAACTGTTTAAAGAGCCAGCTACGTGTCTGCAAGAACTATTATTCTTACCAGTGCTTTATGTTTTAATGCTTATGAAAATGCTCTTTTCTACATCTCTAAACTGTCATCCAATTAAGTGGCTAAAAGAAAAAAAATCACTTTTTCCTCTTACTCTTTTAAGAATGTTTTCTAGGACAGTAACTGAAAATTATTATGTTTTTCTGTTTTCTTTTGTTTTGAAAATAAAGTCAACTTATATAATATATAGCTTGATAGTCAAATATATAAAAGAGACCAATATATACATATGTGTGTGTACATGTGTGTATTGTGCTTTGATACATTCTGAAGAAAATACTGAATTCAAATTACTATCGCATAAAATGTAACACTAGCTTTTCATTCATATTACTAAACCTGCTAAAAACATATTTGGAGGTAGAAGTAGTAAATGAACTTAATGCATGAAAATGCTCTCCTCCCCATCTCTGTATTATTAAAATCGTAAAACAAAAGTATAATCTACTGATTAGCCTTCCCATAAAGACAATCACACAAGCATTAGAATCGTAATAGAATTTACTTGACTTTTAAGATCTACTAACTTAGCACTTTAATTAATCTTGAAAATTTAAAGTTGACTGAATAGTGTTGATTCAAATTTACTTTTAAAAAACTATGGACTAGGGCTGGAGAGATAGCACAGCCATTAAAGGCTAGGCTCAAACCACCGCCCCCCCAAAAAAATTATGGTTATTTTATTTGGAAATTCACTTTATACCAGTGGATTTTAAACTAGTATTCATGTTTAACATACACACTTACATCCCCCTCAGCTAGCCTATGTGGCTCCCATCCCCAGGGTGGGTTCCAAAGTACTCATTCCATGGGGATGAGACTGAGAGCACAACCCAGCCCCAGTGAAGACTTGCCCCATCCCAAATGCCAACTGTGTCCTCAGTGAGAAACATGGGTTAGAAGAATGTTGCTTCTCTCTGTGTTAGGATGTTATTTCTCATACAGAAAAGTTACATGGCATATTTCATACAACAGGTTCTAGTCCAAATAATCAAAAGGAAATTAAAAATATGATTTTTGTAGTAAGTATTTATTTCTGTAAACACACTGCACTAACCTACTCAAAATTTCTGACATTTCTTTGGCCATTTGTTCCCTATAAGAAAAAAAATAATAATATAACACAATTATACATAAGGCACATCACATAAATTGCTTAAAATATATGAAAATATACTTCATTTTTAATATTATCAATACTGTAACTATTCACTTTACTTTGCAAGGTATCTATTAATGACATACTTTCCCATAGTTCTATCCATAAAACACGCCAAGATCTTTGAGTTTAAAATTATTTGCACACATCTCTATCACTGTGCAAAAACCTCCAGATAAAATTTCACGAGGGCCATGCTTCGGTGGTATTTTTTTATGTTCAGAATATAAATAGCATGCTCTAAATGCATGCAGAAAACTTGGCAGGATGCAGATGCTGTACAAGGATTTTTGTACCAAAGATGCTTAGCGCGTTTTTGTTAGTTAGACAAAGCTTCATGGGGGTAAACCAAGCTGATAGGCTCGAATAACAGTCTAGAGATCTTCAGTTCCAAATCAAAATGTATATTTAAAAAAGAAAAGGAGAAAATCAATACAAGCACTTGTTAAACGAAATACCTGATGCAGTCTGACCTTACAAGGATAAGGACATCTAAAAGAAAAAGCTGCTATTTCTTTAATTACTCAGGAGACTGTCGCTTTTCTCAGCATTTGCTTAATTCTATGAAGCAGAGTGACAGTTTCATTGGGCTCAAGAAACCAACACTTTCTTGATTTCATCTCACCCCTGTCCTTTGCTTTTTTCCCCTTCATAATTAATCATTTTCATATATGTTCTATTCGTCCAACTCTAGCAACCACAGCACTTCAGTTAAAAAATAAATAAAAATCACAAGTTAAAAAGATGGATGAATTGGCTGTGGGTACAGTTTCCTAGATGCCTGCAAAGAGCTGGAACTCTGCTTAGGGGGCAGGGTTTTGCATTCAGTGTGTGTGTGTGTGTGTGTGTGTGTGTGTGTGTGTGTGTGTGTGTGTGTGTGTGTATGTGTGTGTGTGTGTGTGTGTGTGCATGTGTGTGTGTGTGTGTGTGTGTGTGTGTGTGTGTGTGTGTGTTATTGGTGGAGAGTTGTCCAAGCAAGCACAGTAGGAGAAACTAAACTTGCAGAAGCTGACCAAAGAGGAAACCCACAAAATAAACTATGCACATGTAATCTAATAAAATTATCTTTTCAGCAATATACCATCCATCTCTCCTAAAACTATCAGTTTTTCATAATTTTGTAACTTTCTAAAAGTATCGTTTTTAAAATATTTGTAATTCTATTGTTCTTTCTGTTTTTACCATCTCTTTCCCCTAAAGTGCGCTCCATCTATTTGTTTATTCATAGCAGGTTTCCAAGGAGTCAAATCACTTTTCAAAGCTCTTATCACATGGTCTGTTGATCATACAGAAATGTCTCCAAGAGACAACTTCAACCAAGTCACTCTTCTCCCTGATCCTCACCATTTACACCAGGTTCTACACCAACTACAGGCGATTCGCTGAGCCAGACTGGCCCTGGCATCTAGGTACTTTCGCCTTCTGGCTGTGCTGAGCTACCTGCAAATGCTTGCAACTTCACCTTAGACATTAATTACAGTGTTGACTTAACAAGCTCACATGACAACTATAAAGTAGTTGTTCTAATGGAGGGAGAGGAAACAGTGGCCACTCAGCATGTATTCTGAATTTCTGGTTGGTGCTTATGTAATAACAATGCTGCAAGTTTGCAGTCCTGGTGCCTGTTGAGATGTTGGGTCAGCAACTTAAGTGTCCTGCACAGGAACTGTCCTCCGACACACATAAGATCAACATGTATGCTGGACACATAAAAGTGAAGCATACACACAGAAATACATTTTGCATGCAAATTGTTTTCGATGTTAATAACATATTTCTGCATAGTTTCTATGCACATTTTTTTATTTTTTAATACACAGCTTTTATGCAGATGCAAACATTGTATAACCGAGGAGAGATTATGCCTAGCTTTGTTTGGCAGTCTGGAGAGGAACGTCCTTGACACTGTAGCAGTGGAGCTCACGAGATAGTCTCCTATCAGTTTGCATTTCTAGCTATAGTATTCATGGGGATTCTCTATGTAAGAAGAAACATCTAATCATGGGTCATGTCTTCTATAGCAACTATGCAAGCACCATAATTAACATTTCACTGTGAATGGCTGCCCTTTCTCCTTCCCATGTGTCTTCAAGGGAGCTGTTGACACAGTCCATGTTGTTTATGAAACACCTGCTCTTGATGCTGCAGTCCGATACAGTCAAGAACTGGCTTAACCCTGCTAAAATTCAGGTTGTATAAATATCCTGAAATGTGTACAGTATGTTCTGTTATTTTCCAGTGTTATTAAGAGCCTCTCTCTGTGAGGAAACTTACAACGAAAGAAGTGTTATCTATAAACCTCAGATGGAGACCCACTTCAGGTATTAGTAGAATTAATCACCACATACACTGAAAACTATTTTACTTATTCTTACTCTTCCACACCTGCTATAAAGATGTTAGAGTGAATTTACAACACATAAAACAAGTTGGTATTAAAGTTCAAACAACAGCAGAAAAAAAATTCACAAGCTATTATGGCTGAGCACCAAACACTTCCCTTAGGCAAGAAAAAGTGAAAAAAAATATTTCATTGTCTTTTGATAAAAGGAAGCAATTTAAAATTTACTCCAAGGAAGGAACTACTTCTCAAAAAATAAACCCAATCTTTAAAGAGACGAAGAGATATGACATACGGTGTCATTTGGGGTCTTGCTCCATTAGTTCTGTGAAAAGAATATGTTTTGGTTAATATCACCACCATCTCAGAACTGTAAAAATCTGGATTAGGTAAATTTGTGTTCTAATTACTCATTGATTTAAAACTACAAGTTATATTTAATCTACATAAGATCATTAAGACTTTAATGTGTTTTTAAAATAGTCATTGGAAGGATTGTGAAATAATAAATTAATGGAATTAGTAAAAAAATTAAAGAGCAAATGTATTAAGATTGGAAAATTCAGACATTCATATGCTGTGAGATTTGGTGTTAATAGAAATTTGGATGTCTCTATAATTTCACGTGATTTGAAGTTATCAGTTTGTATCAAGGATCGTAAGTGTAAAGGATTAAGATGATATTGGAAAACATATTACATGTGTGCAAACAAATCTTACTTAGAAGTTGCTGGACAGGAACTTAAGCTGGAAAAGTAACTAAGAAATGTTTAGTACAGAAGAAGCCTTGTATATACATAAATATTACATATATAATTTATATAATCATTACAGTCACTTTTGTGTGTACAGTTCTAGCCATCTCATTTACAGTGTCATATACTTTCATATACAGTTCAGACTCCAAAGCTGTTCAAATAATCACATGCTGGAAAAACTTGTGATAACAAATGAATGAAAACCATCTTTGCAGCTATATAAAATCTAACCACCTGAATGGCGCTGCCTTTCCTTTTACAAGCGAATAGCGCCATCTAGTGATTATAATTTAATATGCACCAGATACGTCTGAAAACCAAGGTTACAATGTCTATTCGCATCTCTTGGGATATAGAAAGCATATACCTCTCACAAATTTGTTTTGCCTTTTTAAACGAATAATCAAAATAACTGTTTCTATATTCTAAAGTTCTTAAATGAGAAATATTAACTTTTCTGTAACTTGACGCCAAATATTAAGAACTTCCATACTGCTCCAAACTCCACCATAGTATCTAGACATAATTCAGAATCTAAGGAACTAAAATAATTCTGTAAGATCGGCTTTCCTCCTTGTAAAGGAATCGTTCTTATTTTGAGGCACGGGAGGGTAAACTGCACCTCACTGCAGTGTTAAGAATGTGGTGTATTGTTTCAAATTTGTGTTAGGAAACCAAAGACTTTATATGTATTAAGCTGCACTATAGTATAGTCTCTAACTTCTATGTCAGTATTTAACAAGTATTTAGAAACTAACTTCTACCCCGGACACAATGGCCTTAAACAACTTCAGAAATAAAGCTGAGTTTTGTTCTTAATAGAACAACCATTAAGTGATACCTGGGGTTTTATGTTTTAACAGTTCAATAACTAAATGGAAAATCAATTGTTTCATTCATTCATTTAAGTACAAAAGTACCCGACTAATTTTAAAATGTTTTTACTTCAAATATGTCCAAACCTAAAACCTACGACTCTCTCCTAGCCCTCTTCAAATAGAGATGAGAAGCAGGAAGCTCAGGCAAGCCCAGTCAGGCTCGACCCAGAGCCCCAGTACCTTCGGAGCGCCAGGTCACTCTGCGCCTCGTCGCTGATGAGCTCAGACTCGTTCTGGGCGATGCGCAGGGCCAACTCGCGGTCTCTGCACTCCTGTGCCAGGACGGCCTGCTGCTGGGACTCCTCCACCCGCTGTCGGGCCAGCTGGGCCTCCACCTCAGCCTGCAGCACAGAAAGGCACACCTAGCAAGAGCTCTTCATCCTCACAATTATTACCTCAAACAGAGGAAAGCTTAGTGGCCCGGGCCAGATTCTCTACTTACAGACAGTGCTTAAACACAAGTCTCTCCCTCTTACAAGGTCCCCCCCCACCCCCCCGTGTTATCATTAATGCTTCACTTCCCCAAAGCCAAATGAAGCTGCAGGGCTCCGCCTTTCTGTGACCACAGCACGAGTATCCCCAGTGTCACGTGAGCATCGGCCGCTAACAACAACACATATGCAGAGGATGCAGGACTGAAGGATGGTTGTTCCACTTACAAGCATATACTATGAAAGCCAGACAAGAGACACCTGATCAACCATTCTTAGATGGGACTCTAAAAACTGGGAGTCAAGGGCCAGGTGGTAGTGGCACGGGCCTTTAATCCCAGCACTTAGGAAGGAGAGGCCGGTGGATCTCTGTATACAGAGCAGTTCCAGGACAGCCAGGACTGCACAGAGAAACCCTGTCTTGAAAAGAAAAACAAACAAACAAAAAACCAAGCTGGGAGTTGAGGACTATCTTAAAATTAACTCATTCATATTATTATTTATAGTTACAAAATAACACTGCAAAACACTCAAGTTATTTTTAAGCAAGTTTTTAATTTTTAAAATATACTTTATTATCATTATTATTATTATTATTATTATTATTATTATTATTATTGAATCACTTCCCCCTTGCCTATCATCCCTCCAGACCTTCCCATGCCCCCTCCTTCCAATTCCTTCCATGTCTCCTCCGCTCTCAAATTGATACCCCCTTTTTCTGTGATTAACTTTGATTACTATGAAGTAAGAGATTTCCATGTGGGATTTTTATACATATTTCATTTGGGTTGACTTCTCCATCCCTACCTCATCTCTCTGCCCACTTTCCCCCTGCACCCCTCTCTCCAAGTATTCTCCCTGCCACTTTGTTCCATTGTCTTAACATCTCTTTTTTCGTGTCTCATGGCCCCTTTCTAGTTTACTGGCCTGAACCCACACTTAGTCCCACCTGGACACATGTATTTGTCTTCCTGACCCTCAGTTACCTCACTTAACATAATGCTTTCTGGTTCCTAAGGTTACATTTAAGTGAATGCTTATCTGAATTTCCCCTCAATGCAGTAACAATACTAATGCTTACTGAACTAGGAATTGTTCTATAAGCTTTAACATGTAAAAACTCATTTAATATAACTATTATTTATCCCCACTCTACAAAGAGAAATTCATTGTGATATATAATGTCTCCATTTCTGTTAGTGACGAAGCCTGGATTTGAACTCACTTCCCTAGCACCAAAGCCCCACCTCACACTCCCTTCAGAATTAGCCTTTAACCCCTGGGGTAAACCAGTGATAGCTACTCAGGCCAGCCAGCTCGCTTCAGTCTTTTCGTTACTTGTGGATTCTATTTCATAGAAATACAGTTCAATGAGCACACACCTGGATCCGTTTCTCATCGTCTTCCCTCTTCTTCCTCTCCTCCTCTTCTTGTTTTCTCTTCGCTTCCATCTCAAGTTTCCTAAGAATGGGAGAGAGAACTCTTCAAAATTCTAACTATGAGAAATCCTTCAGAAGACAAACAGGCTAGAAGTGAACAAGCATCAGAGAGCAGGATGAACCCAAGCCAGCCTCGAACCACACGCATCATCAACTTGGTTCAAATACCATAAAGTTTAACTCCCATAAACAGTTCTTAAATAAAGCAAATACAATCATCTACCATAACGTAAAGCACTTCTAGATTAACTTGATAACGAGTTCACAGCCCAAGAAAATGAAGTTGGCGTACAAAAGGGCAACCTGCATGCCTATGTTAACAGAAGCATGTATTCACAATAACTAGGATATAGAATTAGCCCAGGAGCACAGCAGAGGATGAAGAATGAAATCCTGCCATCTACAGCAAAATGGATAGAAGTGAAGGACATCATGTTAAGTGAAATAAGCCAGGAAACACAGGAACTGTGTGTTCTCTCTTATGGGGGAACTTAAGGAAAAGACAGAACTCTATCTGAAAGTAGAGTAGTGATTTCCAGGGACGCTGCAGAATGCTTGCCAGGTAAGAGACAAGGAGGAAGAGAAAAGGAGTGTGTGGGTACATCAAATGCACACTACACATGTATGTTAGTAGCAAATGAATCACATTAATATGTACAGTTAATATGTTTTAAACAAAATAAAATTTTCTGGGCAGGGTGGCTCATGCCTATAGACACAGCACTGAGAGGCAGTGGCAAGAGGATCGCCCCAAGTTTGAGGACACTCTGACTTATATATTTTATTTTATATTTATATACATTTATATAGCAAAATGTAGGTCAGCCAGGGCTAAAAGACCCTGTCCACAAAAGCCAAGGAAGACAATAAAGCTAGATTGTATTAAATTGTTTGTGCTACCGCTCACTCAAAAAGTCTCAGACTTTAGGGCCAACAAGAATGCTCAGAAGGTAAAGGCACTTGCCACCAAGAATGATACTATCAATCCCAAGAAACCACATGATGAAGGAGGGTACCAACTCCCACAAGTTGCTCTCTGACTTCCATATACACACCATGGCAAAGAAGTCACACACACACACACACACACACACACACACACACACACATACACACACAAACATAATAAAAAATTTTCAGACTTTAAATTTTTTTTTTCAGTTTTTAGGTTTACATGTCAGGAACATCCAACCTATAGTTAACAGTTTCATACACCTATATAAAATGAGCATTAAATTTTTTTCGAACTCGTTCTAAAATTGTTCAATTTGTACCAGGCATGTTGGTGTGTAAGTACACCGCACACTCGGAAGGCTAGGGCAAGAGAATGAGAGTTCCAGGCCAGCCTGGGCTACAAGTTGAATCCCTGTCACAAAAAAATATAAATAAATAAAAACACATAATCCCCTGATCTGAGTAGGAATACAGTACTAGGACAGCCATCATCCATCACCCTGGGGACTTCCGGTCAGAACACGCAAATGCCTTACATCCGCCTCTCCTCCTCCTCCTTGTGCCGACGCTGCTCCTCTTCTTCACGCCTCTTCCTTTCTTTCTCCATCTCCTCTTGAATGCGCCTCAGCCTCTCTGCCTCCTCCTCTTGCTGTTTCTTCTTCTGCAGCGCACTGAGGAGCTCTTCTGAGCTTTTAACCAGCGCGTCATACTCTTTCTGTATTTGTCCCCTCGTCATCATGGTGGACTTAAAAAGCCAAATAACAAACATGGACTTAGGCAGTCCCGTCCTCTGCGCAACATGGACACGCTTAACATACTGAACTGCACACTTTAAAATGGTCACAATGATGAATTCAGTGTTTTGTGGGTTTTCACATTTAAAACAAACTCTAAGATACATATCAACAGCTGGAAAAACTGACCATCAAATCCATGTTCATATATATATTTTTAAACAGTTTCACATAGCCCAGGGTAACCTTGAACTGGCTATGGAGCTGAGGAACCTCACAAACACTAGGATTGCCATCGCACACCATCATGTCCAGCTAGTCACACATTCTTTGAACACTATCTCCACACATAAGTACTTGACTCGAGGTTTTATCAAACAAGCCTCAAAAGCTGTAGCATGCTGTGAATGATGTTCTATAAACATAGCTTTAAACTATTTTTATGGAATGACTATTTCATTTAGTCAAAGTTTGCTTTCTTTACTTATAGCATTTAATTAGTACCTAAGGAACAGTTGGGAAATTACATCAAAACCTGTTGGATGATTTTCCTGGATTCATTTTGATTGATGATGATAACCTCATAACCCAGGCTCACCTTTGATCTGTGAAGTCAGCTAAATCTACCATAGCATTTTCATCCTTTTCTTGGTATTTTTTTTTCTTTCTATCTCTAATATTTACTCTGTCTACAGGAACTACAAAAAGTTTAATTTAAGTGCTCCCTGAGAAAAACCCATAAAAACCCTCACTAACATGTAATTGGGGAAACTGAAAAAGACGAAATATGATAACAAGCATTATAGGAAATATTTTCATATTAATAGTCAAGCAATTGAAAATGAAACCAAAAATAACCCCACTGTTTCATTTAAAAAAATGAAGAAAATGTATTGCTATTTTTAAAATAGCTAAGTAAATTATGACGGTAATGTATTAACCACAACAAATCATGTATCCTAACAGCAGTGATACAAAATGACATGCATGATTATGACAGAGAAGAACTATGTAAAAATGTATGCATACAAAGTATGATTATAAAGGAAATACAAACATATACTAGCTGAATGCCTAATGTGGTGCTATCAAAGAGTTTTGGGTGATTTTCTTTCCATTTTCAACAATGACACATTAATTTTATAATTTAGCAGTTTCCTTTCTGGGGCCCTTTGGACATAGTTCTGTATCTGCCAGCCATACTCAGCACTTTGTTCAATCCCCAACATCACCAGAAAGGAAAATAAATACAAAAGAATAAAAATTGGTTTTGGAAAGTAGAAAGGATAAAACAAATTAATTCACATTAACCCTCTCTGAATCGTGACTGTAAAAGCTTAACAACAAAGTTTAGTATTTTAGTTACTCTCTAGAGAGGGACTATTTTGCCTAATAACAGATAAAAATCATATAAAGATTACTTATCTTTTTAATACAAAATTTTTCAAATATTGAGAAAAAAGTTAATGTGAGTATCCACTTGTTAATGTTTCATATCTTGAATAAATAAGCTTATTCTCCTATACAAGTTTAATACCAATAACAAAGATCAGCAAATTATACAAAAAGTTAAAGTCAGCTAGATTAAAATCACCCACCTTAATTTTGGCCATCAAAGCATCAATAGAAATTTCAAGGTCTTTGATCTGTCTGTTCACCTCCGGCTTTCCATCTTTCAGCGCACTTACTACTTCATTAAACTTATCGAGTCGTTTCTTCAGAGTGCCCACCTTAACCAGGCCATCAATGCTGCAACAGTAAGACCCCATCAGATATTTAGTCCGCAAGCTAACATTCTAGGAAGGATTCTCATGGACAGAAAGTGAACACTGCGGCTAACCAGGCAAGTTACTTCTGTCTTCAGGACTCTTTAGTAGTCTGCCCAGGTCTCTCATTAAGTATAAAAAGAATCAAACACATGTATGAACAGCATTGATAACTGCCAATCAGATCAAGGCTGGCTATGTTTAGACTGGAAAATGAGGATTTATATTATAAAACTCAAATGATCCCACATCGCTTTGAAAAGGTGTGCTGTCCATAGCTATTCAAACTTTCAAAGCTTAACAAATAACTTGGTAATACAAATTTTAAACAAGATGAAAATGAAATATATAAAATGAAATGATACACAAGCAAGACAAAATTATTTTATGAACATTTTTGAAAATTATGACCAGGCTACTGAGTGTCTTCCAACACAGCATCTAACTTGGCATCATCAAGAAACTCAAAGCATGAAGTAGCCAGAAGAGCGGTCTCTCTTAGCCTTTATTTCAACCTTTTAGTGTTCACATTTCTGCCAGGCACTCAAGCCCTTTGGTAGAACACCAAGCTAAGTAATGAATGAGCTGATTCCGAATACACAGCACAAACAAGTCATTTGCAAAGAAAGCAGGACCCAACTGCTCTTCATCATGACTTCATTGCCATTTTATATTGCAGCGCTGTATAGATCTTTAGACACTGTTCATCTTACCGTGGTTTATGTCTCCTTTTGCAAAGCCACATTCGAATGGTTTTCTGCATTTTAATGCATGCTTCAGCTCGATATTTTATTTTGTTTTTCACTATGTGTAAGAGTAAAATAAAACGACAGAAAAATTTTGGTTTAAATAAAACATAAATTAAAAACCCATTCATTACCACCAAGCAATTCTCATAAAATCTTAATAAATACGTTATTCCAGCCATCAGAACTGTGAAGTCTAATGTTTCTAATGTAAATTCTTAAAAAAAATAATTTAAAAATGATTGATGCAGCTAGCATTATATTTCAAATGTATCTGCAGTATGCAACATTACTATTACCAAACTGTCAGGGGCCATATTTCTATTAAATGTTCTAATAAATATTATGTCTTTTAAAAAGTTAACCTGCCAAATGAGTTTAGGAAATCCAGTTTCCTTCCTTCTGGAAACTCATACTGAATATTACAGGTGTGCTCTCTAAGTATCCTACAGTAAACGGGTCTTCAGCTGTTAGTGTCTAGAATTTCCTAGCATACTTGGAACTTAGATTTTCTTTTTAGAGCTTCCCAATTAACATTCTGCAAAGATCCTATCTGGTAAATGACCGTGGCATATCTTTACAACACAGTCCACAAGTGGGACATGTGGTACAACAGCTTAATGACATACACTTTCCTCCAAAATGTACGATATACAAAGGTGAAAGCATGGAACCCACAGGAAAAATTTATATTTTACTTGGAAAACAATGGGGAAAGAGGTTCTGTTGTCTTGTCTTCTTCATTATAGTTTTTTTTTTAATAAATAGGCACTGTTGTCTACCAAAGATCTCAATAATAATGTGCCTAGTTCCTTTGTGCTAGACCAAGTGAATTTTACTCTGTTAGTGAAGATTTCTCACCTAACTCCGCCCACCCCCACATACACAGCATTGTTTCAAGTACTCTGTAAGTATGGGGAGCATGGTGACTGATTTCCACATAGCTCCCAGCAGTCAAACTTTCACCATGGCCTTCAAGGAATCCAAAATACTCTGCACTCACTCATGTTTTAGACCAGAAGTAAGCAGCTGCTACAATGTGGCAGAAATACACTCAAGCTCAGCTTCATCTAGTGTACTGAAGAGGAAGTCTGAGAGGGGAGGAGCAGGGGAGGAGGCAAAGATAAACCAGAAACCCCAACTACAGTCCAGAAAGAAAGTCTAGGAACTCAAACTTTGCAGCTATTGAAGGAAGGCTAGGAATGTCTTTTGGTTTAAAAAAGATAAGTGGGGTGGGGAGCTAGTAAACAATTTTTGGAACTAATGAAGTTATTATGTAAGTGATAAAAAGAGGTCGCACTAAGGAACTGACAGTGAAAATAAAGGATTATACTATCTGAAGCCAAAATCCACATCATTTAACAGCTAATGAGATTTCATGAATAAGAAAAGAGAGACAAATCCCGGGGTGTAGCTTGCTTAGCATTTGGAAGGCCCAGAGTTCAATACACAGCACTTCAAATTAAATAGCCTAGGGGGGAGAAGAGAGAGAGAGAGAGAGAGAGAGAGAGAGAGAGAGAGAGAGAGAGAGAGAGAGAGAGGAAGGCCTTGAACTTCCTTTTTCTTTAATTTTCTTTCACATATGGATGTTTTGCCTGCCTTTATGTCTGTGCACCACATACACGCAATGCCTGCAGAGGCCAGAAGAGGGCATTGGATTCCCTGAGACTGAATTGCACACAGCTGTGAGCTGCCATGTGGGTGCTGGCAATCAAACCCAGGTCCTCTGGAAAAGCCATCATGCTCTTCACCACTGAGTCATCTCTCCAACCCCGAGGCCTTGAACTCTTGATTTTTCTACCCCAGCCTGCCAAGTGCTGGGATTAAGAATGTGACACTATGCCAGAGAGAAAATACTTACGTTTGATGACTGAGAGTGAACACCACTGAACTTTCTTCCAGCGACTACAGACTAGCCAAAGATTGACTCTTTTTACCAACTCTGCTAAGTGATCAGGGTCAGACTTCATGATCTGATCAAATTCTGCAAACTAGGAGTAAGATAACTCAGTGTCAGCAGTAAAGGGTAAATGTGTTCAAATAGAGAGAAAATAAAATACATGGATTTCAAATCCCAAATCTAACTTCCTGAAAATCATCAAAAGCCAATTCCAAGGACATCTTAATAAGGTAAGCAGAAAGTGTAAACTTCTTTGTCCACATGTCGTGGCCCTTTTCTTTTGTCCTTTAGCAATTTTTTTGGAGCTTAGGAAGGTTACTTATTCCTAGGGAGCAGCAAAAATAGGAAAAAGGAAAAACTCCTAAATGACTAATTACAGGGATATTTGAGGAAAAATGTTGAAAAGGGCTAACATGTCTGAGCCAGTTCTCAGACACCTACACAGTTCTTGACAGTAAGGTCATCTATAACAGGAGAGCTACCAAAGTATTGTCTCTCCCAACACCCACCCCCATTTTAGACAAAAATAAGAAATTGCAACTAAGAGACAGACCACACAAATGCAATGGATATTTGGCTACTAATGAATGAAATGTGTAACTTTTGCTCTTTACCACCAAATTCCAGAATTATTTCCATTCGTCACCAAATATCACACTGAAGTATTAAAGGTGTCGCATGCCAGTCAACAGAATGGTTTTTTAATCATTAAAAACTTTAAGGGTATAACAAGACTACACACTCTGAATCTGCTTGCTTTAAGCTTCCAACAACCCCTGTTCATCCTTCTGAAGGTAAATAATCCGAGTACTTTCTCTAACCAGCTATTAATAAAATAGTTACTAAACCTCTGAAATGGGAGAAATGTTGAAATTATGATAACTAACACTAAGTAAAGCGAAGCCAACCATGAGCATCTATATTTTTTTTCTCTTAACTTTTCATAGGAAATGGTATGGGTTCTGTGACAGAGACCCCATGGAGAAAAGCCCCTACTTCTGGTGCAAACACACATTTTCTCCTGGTGCTCACAAATGTGAAACCAGATTGATTATCATTAACTCATCCTCAAGATGCTCGACATAGCTGACTGGTGAAACTGGTTATTTAGCTGCAATAACACTTAGGTTTACGGTTCTAAGGGTGTAATAATCAAGTCGGTATTTTAAATGTTAGGGATGTGGAAATGTTATTATTAACACTCGTGAACAGCCTTAGGTGTTTGTGTACAGAATACAGTTAGCTATGAAGTAGTCTACAGTCAGTGACAATCTCATCAACAGTACTATCTATGTTAGCCAAAAATTACAACCTAATTTATGTAGTGTTTATACACCCCTTCACCGTAAAATTTGGCAACAGTCAGCACAAACTCCAGTCCAATTTCATATGCTTTATATATCTACCACACTCCAGTGAAACTCTCTCACAATGAAGACTCCAAAATACTATGAAACCTCACCAAGCAAAGTGGCACATGCTTATAATCTTAGCATTTAGGAATCTGGGACAATTAGATAGGCCAGCTTGGGTTACATGCTGAGCTATCTAACTGGTCCAAAAATTAACATATTCTAGAAATGCTTTCAACTTATATTAAATGTTAGAGATATTTGATTATTCCTTATTTAAGAAAAAAATTCAACAACGCTCTGATACCAATATTGATTAAAACTAAAATTTAAACTCAGAATATGAAACACCCCCAAACAGAAAAACTGTGTGAATAGAAACATATTTTCACACTGTTATATGTAATATAGTAATAATATCAATCACTAATAACTAAGAAAATACATACCAAGCCCAATTATCATATGCTAAAGTTTAAAATAAATACATATTTACCTTGCCAGGTCTGAAAAACACTTTAGTTAGCCCAAACTTGTAGTCAACTTCATTTAATCCCAAAGCTTTAAAAAGAGCCTGAAAAAAAGATTTTAAAAAGTTGAGTTCCAACTAGAAATTAATAGAAAAGATTTGTTGCTAAGAAATTTGTATTAAAGCAGCATTTATACCTTACAAAACAGCCTTGGATCCAATCTTGCAAGTTTATCTGGCATGTACTTTTTGTACATATTATAGAGTTCGTGAAATGAGGCTCTTGAAGGGAAACCTCCTTGCATTAAGTCCAACACAGACACCATACCTAGAGTCGTGAGCACAAATAATTCCCAGTCACAATACAGAAGTACAGGGTAACATGTGAGTGACTCACCAATTTTACAAGTGAACGCTTATGAAAAGACAACTTATAGAGGGAAAGTATCCACAGTGAGGCACTATACAGGAAATACATCTCCAGTCAGTATACCCCAACTTATTTATCACTTAAAACAACCACAATGAAATCCCATGTAAAATCAGCAGAGCTGACCCTTTCTCAGAGGCAGCCCATCTAGAAGGCTCCAGTATGATTTCTATCTTTTCAAAATCCACAATTAAAAGTATATAAAGAAAATCCTGCATTTGGCCACTCTCCCCATTTCTATGTCTTCCCAAGAACTAATAGAAAGCAAAAGAGAATTTATTATTTAAACATTATGTGTAATGTAACATCTCTCTCTCTCCTCTCCCTCCTCTCTCTCTCTCTCTCTCTCTCTCTCTCTCTCTCTCTCTCTCTCTCTCTCTCTCTCTCTCTCTCTCTCACACACACACACACACACACACACACACCCCTCACCCTTCTACCAGTTTGGGACAATAGCTCCCAAGGAGAACACTAGCCTTGCATGCCCAAGGCCCTAGGTTCTAGCCCTAGCCTCAAAATCAGACCTCTTCTACTAAAGAAACTGATCTATTGGTTGTGAAGTCGAGTCCATAGGATAAATATAAATTATTAATTTAACTCTAATAAATGGTCAATCTGAGCCTCAGGTCAACCCGAGCTTTTCTGGTCAGGCTTGACAGCAGACAACACAAGAGTTACAAAAGAAGAAAACCTGTCTTCTCTCATCTTCCCTATGTCGTCCTGATAGTCACTAGATAATAGTTTTAGTAGAAAGTATCTGTGCTGGCCGGTCGGTTGGTTGGTTGGTTGTTGTTGTTGTTGTTGTTTGTCAACTTGAAACAAACTGAAGTCATCGGGGAAAGGAGAATATCAGAAAACTGCCTCATTGGCCTGTAGGCAAGTCTGTGAGGCATTTTCTTGCTTAATGATTGATGAGGGAGGGCCCAGCCCATAATGGGTGGTGTCACCCCTGGACAGGTGGTCTTGGGTCTTAGACTGTGTAAGAAAGGTAGCTAAGAAAGCCAGTAAAGTGTTTCTCCAGTGTGTGCTTCAGTTTCTGCCTCCAAGTTCCCACCCTGAGTTCCAGCCCTGACTTCCCTCGGTGACGAGCATGACTTGGGGGTTGGAAGAAGAAATAACCTTTTCTTCCATCGAGTTACTTTTGGTCATGGTGTTAACCACAGAAATAAACAGCAAACTAGAAGAGTATCTTAAACTAATTCTCCTTAAAACAGAAAAACAGAAAAGCCTAAATGAAAAGTCAAATCGAATCCACATCTTTAACATCACAGACAAAAAAAGCTCAAGAGTTTTCACACATTCAGACTTGGTGTTCAGACACAGTCACAAAAGTCAACAGGCAGTAGGATTAAAAACACTGTGCCGGGAGCCGAGGGCATAACCTAGTGGTGGGACACACATCTGGAGCTCAGGAGTCCCTGGGTTCCATCTCTACCACCACAAAAACAAAATCCAAGTAAAAATTACTGTAACAAATGGTCATTTTTGTTTGTTTATTTGGTTGGTTGGTTGGTTTCTAGACAGGGTTTTTCTGTGTAGTTTTGGTGCCTATCCTGGATCTCGATCTGTACACCAGGCTGGCCTCGAACTCCCAGAGATCCTGGCTCTGCCTCCATAGTGCTGGGATTAAAGGCATGCACCACCACTGCCAGGTTAGTCATTTTTGTTAACTGCATTAGTATGAGTGCTTGTTTAACTATAATAGCAACTATTTCCAAATGATTAAGATGTAGTTATTAAATCAATATTAAAGAAATTAGGAGTGGTAAAAATATGAATATGAGTAGCATATGTGGAAAACAAAAATGATAATATACCTATTCTTTATTCCTTATGCCAAAATGAATTCCAGTTGGAAAAATTAAAATGTAAAATATAGAATATAATTTTAATAAGTGTATTTTTAATTTTAAAATAATCTAGGAAACGATGGCTTTTCTTTACAGATTGAGTACTAGCCTATTGGAATGCAAAAAACATTAAAACTCTGTGAGAGAATATGCCAAGGGAATAGCTTTAGATAGCAATTTGGAAACATTTATCTTTTACATAATTTCAACTTTTATGAATCTAAATTACAATTTTCTCACTTATGGAGAAAGACATGTGGAGATTGTCCAGACATCCATTTACTGCTTACAACAGAAAAAAAAAAACAAACAAAACAAGCAGAAATACATATATACAGAAATACAAATATAATACATTACAATTGTATTATACTCATAAAATAATGCATTGATTAGGGAACTGGGATTTATCTAACCAGAATAAAAGTATATCTAAGGCATAATGTATATTGATTAAATCAACACATGGAGACCATTATTTTTTTCCTTGCAGTTCTGAGGACAGAACCAGGGCTTTGCACATGTTAAAACAAGTATTCTACCACCGGACTGAGCTACAGCCCTAGTTCTTGGCTATGTAGTTCAGGCTGGCTTTGAACTCATGAATGGCCAGAACAAGATTTAGTTCTCAGATGTGCTAGTAGGAAAAAAAAGGAAGGTTTGGTTAGCATTGTCACAGTTTTTGACAATGAAATGGTGTCACCCGTTAAACTACAACTTAGCTGACCGTGTTAAAATACACTCTGTGTGAAGGAGGAATCCCACTAACTCCCCAGTAAGCTCGTGCTCTGTTGATCTAAACACACAACAGAGCTGCACGTGCTTTACAAAGATGCTAGATGCTCTTTGTAAAAATCCTAACAGGGAAAAAAGTCAAATTCAAGGTCATGAAAATCACCTAAAAGACAGTATACAAAATGTATCACTACTGTGTTTTTCAGAACATATTCGTTAAGTAACACCAGCGTAAGGGCATGCTAGAAACTGGACTCCTCTGTAATGTATATGCAAAGGGTTTCAAGCAAATGTAGTTACTGTGCAAAAAAAGTCTCTCATTAGTATATGCAGAAAAATATTAGTTGACTTTCCAGTATTTGTTTAAAATCAATCACAAATATATTTTTGTATCTGATAGACTGTACATTCCATTCAATGATGAATTAGTCTAATACACACTAGAAAGACCAGGACTTTGAGGAAGCCAAAACACAGTTCCTGGAGGGAAACTTCAAATAATTGTATATAATATATATATTATATATAATAATTATACTAGCAGACTGATGCACAGTAGACAGCACACAGTGGACCAGCTCATCAGTCTCATGAAGAACTATACAAGTACACACAAAATCTGTAACTATGGCTGTGAAATAAAGTGCCAGACCTCAGCACCATGAACAAATCCGCCTTTGGGGCCAGGATCAAGGCTAGCTTTCATAGAAAGTAGCACTCAGCTGACATATGAAGGATGAAGGAAAGATATCCTGACAGGAAGCAGCATGTACCTAGACCCTGCAGTGGGAGGGAATGGAGCACTAAGAGCAAATCTGTGTGGCTGGGGCACAGACAGAAGAGAGTGGAAAGAGGGGAGCTAAGGACACACAGGCCAGAGGTTAGCACCAGGATTGCACTCTGCACCCCAATACCCATCAGGAGCCCTCAGAGCACTACAAGCAGTAAGAAGACTTGGTCAGTGCTGAGCGGTGAAGTCACGATGCTGCACATGTCCACAATGCACGGAGCAGATGCAAGGATACGTGGGCAACTGCAGCAAGGAAGCAAGAGAGGGCGTCAGCTTCAGGTGGGAAGCATTCACCGTGTCGATCACACAGTGCTGGGGAAAGACACAGAACATGGCCGCACTACCCCAACACGGCAGTCGCTGGCCGCAGGCCCTGAGCTGCACCAGGCACACATAGTGTTTACATTTTAGTGGGGAATAAAACTTAAAATCACTTCTACAGAAGTCCTACCAGCCCCATTTCAAATGCTCCAGAGTTCAAAGTGTCAACCCCCTGATTACCCTACTAGGTGCCACCAGGGGTTACAGAAGGAATGGGAGGCAGGAGGCAGAGAAATCAAAATGAGAGTGGCAAAGAGAAAAAGAACAAGGGAAAAAGAAAAAAGAAAAGGCGAATCTGGAAAGCATGTGAGTGGCAGAGGAGAGCAAGTGTGTTCTAGTGGAAATGGGGCGCTCAGTCCCCTGGGGCCTGGCCCAGCACTTAATCAGCACTGCTGACTCATGAGAGGCAGGAAGGGACTACACGTAAAAGGGACAGGAGATTCCTGCTTCTAACAGGCCAGAAACAAGTGAAGGGGATGCAGACAGGCAGAAGTGCTTGGCAGCAAGAGAAGCCATCTCCTGGCAGAGCTCTAAAGAGAGCAAGGGGGGGCTGAGGGGCGGGGGCTGGCTGGCTCTGCAGAGAACAGAAATGTATGGAGCAGGGAAACTTGGCAGGAGAGGTTTGAGATCCCCGAAAGGTCAGTGACCAGGAATTGAAGTGGTGCCAACCTGGCTGGCCTACCAGCCTTGAACAGATGAGGAGAAAGCACTGGATTAAATTCTTAACAGCTAAAGTTTAGAGAGAAGAGTTAGAAATAGACCCAGATGTCAGGAAAACTGAAGCCTGCCTCATCTGGGGAGGACTCTAACACAAAATTAAGTGCAGGGCTCTGAACAGAGTTTACTTAAAGAGACCTTAGCCTTGCTATAAATTGGCCTCTGAGAGGAACAGAATAAGGTCAGAGAACAGTCAGGTTTGAGAAGCAGCAGGGCCTGAGCTGGACCAAACCAAACTCCAGAAAGAGCAAGGCAGCAGCTATGGCTGGATGCATGGGCATGGAGTGTCAGAGCCTGAGGCTTCTGGGACTGAGCAAACCAGGGCCGGGGCTGGAAGTGACAGATCAATCAAGTTCATAAAAGTGCCACAGAACCCAAGGGCTTCATCCTGTTTTGATTTTTTTTTTTCCACAAACAGTAGAGGAGAAGCAAGGACACCAACCCCCTCTTAACCCAGTTGTGTGGGAAATGAGGACTACCGTGGACTGCGGCTGCCCAGAAGCAGCCTGCGTAGAGATCCAGGCTTGCCAGTAACAAGTTCTTTATAATGCCTACTTCCATGATTATTACTTCACAAAAACTAGAAGTCAAGGTTGCTCAAGTTATCTGCTTCCTGTGCTTTGCTTAGAATTATGGGATGGTAAGCTATTGCTTGAAGATATTGTGACAGAATATGAAAATATAGAAATACCTGAACACTGAAGTTGAGACAGAATTTGGGCACCTTCGAAATGGTGACTTGTCATCTTTAAGTTGGGTTTGATGCAGCGAATGAAGCTTGCTCCCTGAAAGAATAAGAAATACCTTTTAAAGTTGAACGTATAGCATCTTTACATTTCTGTATCTATGAACACCACCAACTTTCACAGCACATTAATGTTAACAACACATAATAACTGCAAAGGAACTTAGAGTTTTATTGATATAATTCTATAATTTGAACCTTGAAATGAATGTCTAGATTTTAAATAAATATTAGCAAGATGGCATTTTATTTTTGAATGTCAAAAATTATTTTAAAAAGTCTTTCACTGCAAAGAATTTCATCCCTTTTGAACAATGCACTCTGTAGGCTTAACTCCATCTCCTCAGAGATTGGCTTTTTGTTTTTCAGGGCCGGGCCTTGCACACACACAGGCAAACATTCTACCACCTAGCTAGATCTCTGGCCTCTATAGAGACTGGGAAGGGAAATAAAAACAACGCCATTTAAAATTTAGGCTAAAATGTAAGCAAACAAAACACAAACATAAATCAGTATTTTCATTCAACTTCGAGGATAAATAGGTCTCCAATGGCATCACTGTGTGTTTTGTTTGTTAAGCAATATTTTCAAAACTTAAGGGCTTCCATGTGGTGGTCATATTTCGCTGAACGAGGCAGAAAGAATACTGTTTGTACCACAACGGGAGTGCTGTGTGTGGAAGATAATATAGCAGACAGTCAAACAGCTGCTTCTCTTCAAAGTGGCCACCATATAACCCTGAATAACTATTTCAATAATGATGCTCACCACAGACACTTGGATGACATGTTTCTACAAACCACAATCACCTCATCATTTTAGAGCAGTGCACTCTGGGAAGCGAAAATAAAACAACCTCCTCATAAGACTTGACAATTGAAGATGCCTGGTTTGTGAGGAAGAGTGCGGGTGAACTTGATCAAACACATTACACACATGTATTAATTTCTCAAAGAAAAAAATACTATATTTTTACAAGAATCTTAGCTCTTATGAGTCAAATATTTTGGATTTGGAAACTTCATGATTTTCTGGATGGCTCCAAAGGCAAATTCATCAGTAAGTAAAGCAGTAACAGCTTGGACAGAGTGAACATTTGGCTGCTGGAAATGGCTGGTACCTTAAAGGGAAGAGTATGAAGTTGAACTCTGATATGTATAAAAAATAAGCCTTTCCTTGGAATCACAATTTCTCTATAACCCACATATTCATTGTCTTTCTTTTACATTTTGTTTTATAAAGACAAACTCTTGCTTTGTAAGCCAAGTTGGCCTCAAACTTAAGAGCCTCCGACCTCAACTTCCCAAATTCTAGGACTGCCAGAAGTGTGCCACCATACTCGGCAATTAGGATTTCTTTCTATATGTGTTTTGTTTTTCTGTCAAAACACTGGGGTGAACCCAGGTATAGTAAGTCACACTGGGGCAAAGATAGGGTCATTGTAAGTTCAGGGCCAGCCTGAGCTATATAAGGAGACCCTGTCCAAAAATGTAAGGAAAAAAAACAATCAAGAGTCAGGTGTATAGCATTTGTATAGCATGATCCTAGGTTCAATGCCAATACCACCAAAAAACAACTAGAAAAACAATACTAGGGTGAATCAATAAAATGTACTTAAAAGATAAACTTATAGTAAGCTTGGCATGGATAAAGAACAGAAAAATAATGAGTTCATTTTTGTCTGTAGCACACTGCCCTGTCTGAAGAGTCTTACTATAATAAATTGCATGTTTTATCTTTAATATTAAAATGACTGCTCTTTTTCATAATTACTATTTTCAATTTTGAGAAATTTTCATTTATTAACCACAAAGACTTTCAAATAATTTCACTTTACATGCATACGTGACCTGTCTTTTAAAAAAATCCAAGTGAATCAAAGACCTCAACATAAATCTCCTACACTGAACCTGATAGAGGAGAAAGTAGGAAGTAGCCTAGAACGCATTGGCATAGAAGACCACTTCCTAAATATACACCAGTAGCTCAGACACTGAGAGCAAAAATTAATAAATGGGACCTCCTAAAACTGAGAAGCTTCAGTAAGGCAAAGAACACAGTAAATAAGACAAAATGACAGCCTACAGAATGGGAAAAGATCTTCACCAACCCCATATCTGACAGAGGACTAATCTCCAAAATATATAAAGAACTCAAGAAACCAGACAGCAAAATACCAAACAATCCAATTAAAAAATGGGGTACAGGGCTAAAACAAAGAGTTCTCAACAGAAGAATCCCAAATGGCTGAAAGACATTTAAGGAATTGCTCAACATCCTTAGTCATCAGGGAAATGCAAATCAAAATGACTCTGAGATACTATCTTACACCTGTCAGAATGGCTAAGATAAAAACACTGATGACAGCTTATGTTGGAGAGGATGTGGAACAAGGGCAACACTCCTCCACTGTTGGTGGGAGTGCAAGCTTGTACAGCCACTCTGGAAATCAGCATGGTGGTTTCTTAGAAAATTGGGAATCAATCTACCTTAAGACCCAATGATACCACTCTTGGGCATATACTCAAGGGATGCTCAATCATATCACAAGGACACTTGCTCAACTATGTTCATAGCAGCATTATCCATAATAGCCAGAACCTGGAAGCAACCTAGATGTTCAACCGAAGAATGGAAAAAAAAAATGTGGTACATATACACAATAGAGTACTACTCAGCTAGAAAAAAACAACAACATCATGAAATTTGCAGACAAATGGATGGAACTAGAAAATATCATCCTGAGTGAGGTAACCCAGACTCAGAAAGATAAACACAGTATGTACTCACTCATAAGTGGATACTAGAGGTAAAGCAAAGGATAACCAGACTACAACTCACAGCTCAAGAGATAATAGGAAACAAGGAGGACCCTAAGAGGGATGTACGGATCACCTTGGGAAGGGGAAAAAAATGAGATCTTCATTAGTAAACTGTGGATAAGGGGGGCAATAGAGGAGAGGGGATGGGAGATGAGAACATGAGGGAATGGAATGGTCAAACTTGGGGAGAGATGGAGTGGGAGAGCAATGAAAGAGATATCTTGATAGAGGGAGACATTATGGGATAAGGGAGAAATTATGGGGTAAGGAAGAAACTGGGTGCTAGGGAAATTCCCAGAAATCCACAAGGACGACCCTAGATTATACTACTAGCAATAGTGGTGAGGGTGCCTGAACTGGCCTACCCTGGTAATCAGATTGGTGACTACCCTAACTGTCATCAGAGAGCCTACAGCCAGTAACAGATGGAAGCAGATGTAGAGGTCCACAACCAAGCACCAGGCCAAGCTCTGGGACTCCAGTAGAAGAGAGAGAAGAGGGATTCTATATGAGCAAGGGGGGTCAGGATCATGATAGAGAAATTTACAGAGACAACTGAACCAAGCTCAAAGGAACTCATGAACTTTGGACCAAGAGCTGTGGAACCTGCATGGGACCGGACTAGACCCTCTGCATGCAGGAGACAGTTGTATAGTTGGGTCTGTTTGAGGGGCCCCTGGCAGTGGGATCAGGATCTATCCCCGGTGTATGAGCTGGCTTTCTGGATCCTATTACCTATGGTCGGACACCTTGCTCACCCTTGATGCAGCAGGGAGGGGCTTGGTCCTGCCTCAACTGAATGTACCAGGCTTAGCTGCCTCCCCATGGGAGGACTTACCCTGTTGGAGGAGGGGATGAGGGATGGGTCAGAGGTAGGTGAGAGGAGGAGGTGAGGTGAGTGGGAGGAGGGATGAGAGGGGGATCTGTGGTTGGTATATAAAAAATGAATAAGCCGGGCGGTGGTGGCGCACGCCTTTAATCCCAGCACTCGGGAGGCAGAGCCAGGCGGATTTCTGTGAGTTCGAGGCCAGCCTGGTCTCCAAAGCGAGTACCAGGAAAGGCGCAAAGCTACACAGAGAAACCCTGTCTCGAAAAACCAAAAAAAAAAAAAAAAAATAAAAAAAAAAAATAAAAAATGAATAAAAAATTTAAAAAAAACTAATAATAAACATCTTACCATCTCAAAAGCTGACTGTGTATGTGGGTGTGGGTGTAGGTGTGGCTGTGGCTGTGGGTATGTATGCATGTGGAGGTGTAGTTGTGGGTATGGCTGGGTGTGTCTGTGGCTATGTGTGCATATGTTGGGGTGTGCACTGGGGCTGGCATCCCGAACCTCATGCTTATGAGCTAAAAGTCTAGCACTGAGTTAAATTCCAGCCCTCTAAAAACCAACTTCTTTTTGAAAGAGAATGTGGTTTAAAATATACCTCTCATTATCCAAGGGTTACTGTGCTTACTTGAATAACCACTAATAATCATTTCAAAAGACCATTTTAAAAACGTGTTTTCTTATTAAGCATACTCACAGTACTTCGGAGTTTATCCAGAAGCAAATTTAACTGTGTCTAGAAAAGAAAGAAGACAAGATTATTTCAAAAAGTCCAAATGCACAGTGGAAATGAACTAATATTGACTCGCCACTATTAGACTAAAATAACATGCAAAAATATCCATACGTAACATATTATAATAACCTTCTGGCACACACACTCTGTAACAGGCAGCATCATGCAAAATGGCTAATGAAATGTCAAGGACAATAACTTACATTATTAACACAGAACTTGTATAATTAAGGCTGAAAATTAGTGATACCAACAAAGAAGATGAATAAGGGAAACTGTATAAGCAATTAATGAAAGTACGTGAGATACTGGGGGGCACACTCAGTGTGAAAGCTGTAGTGCAGTATCCAAGTATGGGGCGAACAAGGCACCGCCGTGTCACATGCTATGAAGGTTGAGATGTTTAAAATGAGCACTATTTGTACAGCAGGATTAGTTCATGCAGCACAGCAAAACCAAACTGCTTTATCTAGCTTCAGAAATGCTCTTCCCTATTTTAAACTGTTATACATTTCAAGTGCTTTTAACACTCGAACAATGTCCTTAAAATATTTTTCACAATGAATAGTTACCATGCTTTCCTAGTTTCATAATACTGATTATAATTTTACTGGCTCAGTGGGCTGAAATTATGTTTGTTTTGCTAGTCTACAAAGTAATTTTATGATGAAATGCTTATTATGCTACTTGGAAAATACAAATTAAGATGCTAATCCTTAAATTAACATATTGTGTTGAGCATAACTATAATTAATAGTAACATGTAGACTTTGCTGAATGCTTTTCCGTGAGGCAATGCTCAAAGAAAGCTTTTCCTGAGTATTGTCATATTTAATCTAATGAAGAATACAGCACAATGAACCTAATTAAGAATAGATTATTAGCCTCATTATACAGGTATTATTAAGATCTAGGGAGAAAAAAAATGATGTATCTGAGACCATGGAGCTAGCAATGGCAAAGCTCTGACATCAAAGTTCATTCTCTTACTGTGTTATTAGAATAAAATCAATTTGTCATGGGACTAAAGAGTACAGTCAGATGCATAAAACTAGTTGACAGAAGTAAATATCACATATAACTAGTTGACAGAAGTCAACATCACACATAACTAGTTGACAGAAGTCAACATCAGTCTGTACCTCAGACAACTGAAAAGTAAGTCAACAGCCTCTTTGAAAAGAAAGCAACGGTTATAAATCTATCCTTTTTAAGCTATAGACGAAGGCACTGTTTTGTTCCCCCCAAAAAAGAATGGAGATAAAGTCAGAATAGTAGAAGGAAAAATTTAATAGCCACAGCTGAGAAAACAGAAAAAAGTCCATTAACACAAGCCAAAGCCCAGGAGCAGGAGTACTCTTGGCAAATCAGGCTTGATGTGCATTTTTTGTATAATTATTTTTAGATTTGATGTTAACTATGTATACATGTGTGCATGCTGCAGTGAGTGCAGTTACCCTCAGAGGCCAGAGGCTCCAGATTCCCCGGAACTAGTTCCAGGCACATGTGAATCAGCTCATGTGGGAACTGGGAACAGAACTTGGGTCCTCTGCAAGAGCAGTACACACCCAACCTCTAAACCATCTCTCTAGCCCTTTATTTTATTAAAACATAAATATTCATGTTTATAATATAATAAGATTTCCAGCAAAAATAATTACTTTTTCTAAAACACTATCAGTAAGTGGTGGAAAAATGCTTGGTCCCACGGCACTGGATAACTAGTGTTACTGCAATGGAGCCTCTTTTCTGTTTGTCTTAGACAGCTCACATTTAATTTAATGAGCTATTGAAGTATCTTTAAAGTTAAGAGTCCTATTAAGATTTCATATCAGCCCAGAATGGTAGCACATGTCTTTAACCCCAGCACTCCGGAGGCAGATGCCAGTGGATTTCTGTGAGTTCAAGGTCATCCTATTATGAGTTTCAGATCAGCCAAAGCTACAAAATGAGACCCTGTTTCAAAATAAAAAGACTTCATTCTAAAGCATATCAGAGAAAAACATGTGGAATATTTTATTCCTATCACTCAGAGTTTTTGCAATCAGTGCAAAAAGTAGATATTATATATAAACAGTTACAAGGTATTTAAACCTTCTAGTTAAAGGTTATTTATACTGTTTAATCATTTTAAGTACAGTTTTAGTAGCAATATCACTATATTCATATGAGATGATGTGATTTGTTTTCTGAGGAGGGGTCTGATGGTTATGTTCCGCAGCCTGGCCCTGAATACCTAGGCTCAAGTGATCCTCCTTGTTGGTCTCCTGAGTCACCTGGGACCACAGGAGCCATGACACCACACTTAGCCCATGTGCTGTTTTCAGATCAATCTGTTATCAAATGTTTAATCTGGAATGGAAAAATACTAGATAAAAAATATTGACACTGAGTATATCAAGAACTTATAATTAATATATCTTAAACAAAATTCAAACCTTCACATTCAGCGACCTAAAATGTTTTATGATTTTTTTCTTCAATATTTATATTTTGAAAGCTTTGAAAAGAAACTTAGGTTTTAGAAATGTAAGCATCAAGTTAGATATTCAGGATCCATGTCAATTCTTTCTTTTTTTGTTTTGTTCATCTTGTTTGGTTTTTGGCTTTGAGACAGGGTCTCACATAGTTCAGGCTGATCTTGATCCAGGTACCAGAGACTAGCCTTGAACTCCTGATCCTCCTAGCTCTAATTCCCCTGATCTGGGATTACAGACATGTGTCATCAAGCCCAGGTTAGGGTCCATTTCAACCCAAAAGGGATTTGAGGTTTGTGCTACTAGTTAGTACCACAGTACTATTTATATAGGTGGTTCTTAACTTGTAGGTTATGACCTGTTTGGGGGTTGACTGACCCTTTCATGGGGTCACATATCAGATGTCCTGCATATCAAGTATTTGCATTATGATTCATAACAGTAGCAAAATTACAGTTATGAATTAGCAATGAAAATAATTTTATAGTTAGGGTCACTACAACATGAGGAACTGTAGTAAAGAGTCACAGCATTAGGAAAGTTGAGAACCACTGCTTTATATAAATACTGTTCTTAATTATATCATTTTTAATATTTAAAGTATGCATTTCAAGAGGCAAAATGCAGTTGTATAGAAAATATAATGATACTTACTGGAAATATATAGAGAATTTAATTGTATTTCTTTGTTCTACACATTGCAATTATTTACTAAAGGTTTTTAAATTTTTCTATACTAAGCAATGATTATAAGCAATACCGAACAATAATTACAAGCAATTAACAGCATTCTATCACTAAAACACACCTTGTTTTAAAACATTCCTTTTTAGATTTTAAGAATTAATTTCTGATTCAAAATTAATAAAATGAATTATTCTTTAACATTAGATAACCTAATTAAGGAGTTTTCCACACCAGAGCACTTCTCTTTTATAAAAGTTATCAAAAGCTCTGATTAAATTTTACTGTAATGTGCATGCCCATGATGCCGTGAGAGAAAACGCGTTGAAAATGAGTCACAAACAAAACCATGAACTTGAGACAGGCTCCTTAGCATAGCGCCATGCTGTGAAGGCGAACATTTACCTGAAGTCTGGATGTGCCTGCTTTTCCTCTCTCAACTCAACTAGTCCTCTCCAGCCAGCTGGAGCTGAACTACTGCAGCTAAACAGAACTGCTGAATAAGGAAGGGAACAGAAAACGTGGGAAAGAGAAGGCTTGAAGGTCACGCAGGCAGTATGCAGAAGCAAGAACATTAGGAGAATCAAGCAGATTGCTGTGTGCAAACACAGTCTGGAAATAGAAGCCTTTCTGTAGACTAGGTACTATGACCACAATCAGATGGTACATACAAGCATCGATAACGCAGGGTCTTCTCTTGAGACATACCTGGGGCACTTCCATGCTCTACATGATCCACTTTACAGTATAAAACAATGGTTTTTATTTTAAATACAGCCAAAACAAACCCCTTTAATTCAGTTATGTAGCACAAATACCTTGAACTTGTTTCCCACGCTGATGAAGCTAAGTTTTCCAGCCTTTTGTTTCGTATCTTTGTTGTTATTTGTGGATGATTCAAATAATGCCCGTATAAACTTATCCCTGGATTCACAAATCAAGGATTCAAGAGACATATGGAGTGCATCATTATTTTTCTCCACAAATTGGGTCTGAAAAAAAAAAATCAAATAAATTGTTTCCACTCACAATTGTGATAAACATCCCCTAATTGAGCTCTGAGAAAACACAAATGTTCTGTTTCCACACTGACCAAGAGAGCAGGCCACTTCAGTGTGGGTGATTAGTGCATCAAGGAGCTGAATTTGTAAAGCTATTCAAGTGTAAAAGGCCAGAGGCTGCCATACTGCAGTGTGGCTTCAACACCAACGGTTTTCTGCTAAGCAATGTTATACTCACCGTCTCATAGCACACTGCCCCTGCGAAGTGCCTGATGATAAAACCTTCATTGTCTCTGAGGTTCCTGTGCACTGCCAGCTTCGACTTCCTGGGAATCTGAGGGAAAAGTACAGGTCGCAGTTACCACATTAAGAAAAGACTGTCAGACAGTCTTTTAGACAATCCCGGATATAGATTACCTGAAATAATAAGACAAGTTTCACATTTCTCATAATGATACTATGTTTAAATGTCAGGTACACATTAAAGTACTTGTGGAACCTAATCAATATTTGCTTGTGTCTTAGTGGAAAAAAAATGGTGTAAGAGCAAAACATATACACATGTATACCTGCCCCACAGGAAACACACACACACACACACATGCCTGCCATACACAAAACATACACATGTACACCTCCTACACACAAAACATACACTCACATGCCTGCCACACAAAAAACAAATACACACATCCCTGCCACACAAAAAACACATACACATGCATACCTCCTATACTCAAAACATATATTCACATGCCTGACACACAAAACATATACACATGCATGCCTGACACACACAAGACATACACACATGCATGAATGCCACACATAAAACATACACACACGCCTTCCACACAAAACACATACACACATACATACACACACGTGCCACACACAAAACACATATACATGTATGAATGCCACACACAAAATAAACACACATGGATGAATGCCACATACAAAATAAACACACATGGATGAATGCCACATACAAAATATACATACATGGATGAATATCACATACAAAATATACACACATGGATGAATGCCACATACAAAATAAACACACAGGGATGAATGCTACATACAAAATATAAATACATGGATGGATGCCATATACAAAGCATACACACATCCACACCTGCCATACACAAAAACTTGGTTAAGCGTGCTTCCTGTTCTTCCAAAGGCCTTGAATTTGGTTTCAAGTAACCATGTCTAGCAGCCCAAAACTACTGCAGCTCTAGGTGATCCAACACCTTTTCCTGGACTCTGCAGGCACTATGCTGGTGTGCACATACCCACAGACAGACACATATAAAAATAAAACCTCTTTAAAAATAAAACTTTATATGAAAGCAAACACAAAACACAGCTGCAATTTTTGTGAAATTAACCACCTGTTTCTAAAGCTCAATCTTCATGCTTATTAGAGTCACTCAGGGGGTTTAAACCTCCCTGACCCCATGGTGTTGGTATAGGATGATTCTCAAGTGCAGCCAGGAAGAAAACCATGAGGTCAGCACAAGGACACTTCTGGTGTCTCAAACCAACCATCCTAACACTTCCACAGTGAGCCTGAAACTACTTCAAGGAAACTACGCCATTCTAGGATGGCAGCATTTAATTATAGTATCACATATTTGAATTATTTAAACTTCCAAAATACTTTCACATCCATGATCACAGCTGTCTCTAGAACTAACCCAAGGCAAAGGAGACAGTACCATTTAAAATGGACAGACTGAGCCATGGGACCTGAGGTCTGAGCTCTTAGAACAGAGACAGGGCAATCTCTCAGGAGCCGGAATGGAGACTCTGCTGCTACACCACCTTGCCTGCCTCCTAACCCACCCCATCCTCACATGCCATCAAGGTATGTCACTTACCTCCCCTTTCTGTCTCTCATCTGTGACATAAAGATACTAATAGGATTAAATAAAATCATTCAGGTAAAAGCACTGGGACAATGCAAAGTGTTCCATGAATGGCCATCAGGTTTAGTTTAAAGAAAAAAACAGCAAACTAACAGCCTCTGTAAATCGGGATTTATCGCATTGTTCTTGCTTGGTCTCCCTGAGAAAAGCAGCCAGGCCTCATTCCTGACGCTTGAGCATGCTGTCTTTAAGTTACACACCTCTGGGATTACTCTGGCCACAGTTATGCTGACTGAGATTAGCACCCTTAGTGAGGCAACCATGCATCATAGGCCATATATCAAACTGTCATAAACAAGCAAGACTGGGTACACAGCTTCAATATTAGCAGAAGTTTCATTACGGATACATATTGTTTTGTTTCTTTCCACCAAAGTACTAAAAACAGGCCGCGTATTATGATAACTACTAGGGATAGGTAAGAACTGTAAGTCAAAAGAGAAGGTGGTTCTGAGGGTTTGAACATGAGTTTTTCTTGTAAAGCCACTGAGTCTATCTTCCACTGATGTTTATCATTTTTTATTGGATTTCAAACTGTCTTTGCCTCTTTTTTAACATATTAATGGGTCTCTAGTAACACTTGGTGTATATACGCACTGTCGTTTTGTTAAAAATGAACACAAGTGAGCATATTTGTTACCATTAATTCAAGCAGCTTGACCATCAAAGCAGTGACCATTACACTATTTTACAACTTCAAAACACACACGGTTAATGGAGGCATCTGCCAACGTGTACCCTAAGCCCACTAAGCAACTCTAAGTAGCTTCTCTCGATTCTTTTTCTGTCTACTTTTGAGAGAGTGGGGAGAGTCCTGCTGATATGAAGTAGCATCTACCTTCATGACTGAAACTCAGGTCAGCTTTTCTGTGCTGGTCAGGCTTTCTGCACTGGGGTGAAGCAATGTCTGGACTGTCTCAGAGATGATGGTGGAGGGAAAGGATTAGCACAGAGTTGGAGGAACACAGAAAACTGTTTAAACAGCCACAAATGCCAGGTTCCCAGAGCACAGTTTCACTTTCACTGCCATGAGCACTCAAGAGCCAACAGCAGTTCAGCCACCTGGGTACTTATTTCTATCCCTTGCCTTGTCTCTCTTCCCTTTAGATGACCTGATCTTCCTACCAATTCAGTATCATTTCCCTCTCTGGGTGCACGAGCTACTGTACTCAGCTAAAGCTTTACTGGAAAATATGTATGTACACACACACACACACACACACATACACACACACACACAATTTTACAGCCCTCTATATAGGAAATATTTGCTGGTTATAAGCTAGTTGCTCTAATCTTTGGATAACTTCTGACTCCAGTTGTTAACAGTATCTGAAATCTAGTGCAGCTGTTTGCTTAAAGATTTCTCTTTCCAGCAGAAGATCCCTTTTAGAATGGTAAACTCACAGTGAGTCGGAAATGGTCTTTGTGCTTCTGGTGAACTGCAGATGTAAAGTGCTGGTCACTCGGCTGAGGAAGACGATTTTCTTCATCCAGAATATCCAGGATTCCCACTAATTTCACTTCAATTAAATCTATTTCAAGACATCAAAACATTCATAGTGGTGAAACAATACTTTAAAGAAAATTTACTCAGTTTCAAGAAGTATTTGGAAACAAGGTAAGAGTTAATCATGAACATATTCTATCAGAGGCTATCTAGACATAAGAGAGTTTAAATTTCAAATATGAGCATTTATTTAAAGGTAATACTGAGCCGGGCGGTGTTGGCACGCGCGCACACATAGAAGTATGTGTATAATAATAAAGACCGGATGGTGGTGGCGCCCGCCTTTAATCCCAGCACCCAGGAGGCAGAGGCTGGTGAATCTCTGTGAGCTCGAGGCCAGCCTGGGCTACAGAGTGAGTTTCAGTAAAGGCTCCAAAGCTACACAGAGAAACTCTGTCCTGAAAAAAAAAAAAAAAAAGGAAAAGAGTCTATTAACTTGAAAGGGAGCATGGGAGGAGTTTGAGGGAAGGAGGCTGTTTTACAGATGACATCTACATTCAAACTCAAAACTGTAGAAGTTTTTGCACACAGAGTTTCTTAATACCATCTTCAAAACTGATTTTAAAACTTTCAAACATAATTTTTACTAACAATATATTTTTATGTTCCTTCCTTTATGTTGGTTGGATTTTTCTGCCTAACCAAAATAACTATAAATTTCAAACATCTTAAATACAATTATATATATATAGAATATATAGAGAGACTAGAATACAGTCCCAGAAAGAAAAATCAAGGTTCCTAGTGTACCAATCAGAAAACGATACTTCTTTGAAAATTGATGATGAAGGAGGATGAACATGTTGAACTAAGCTGTAAATGAAAGTATTTCAGTAAGTACTGAATGAGATGGAAGTGGGGCAAAAGATCAACAGAGGGGGAGAAATTCCAGCAAGATTAACAACCCCACAGCCAAGACCCGGAGGGGAGAAGAGTCACAGAGGCTAAGGGATGCTGACTAGACCAGGGCACAAAGGAAGCCTCTGGAAGGCTGCACTGGTACAAAGTGATGCTGAACTATATTGTGCTGTCCAAGTCTAGCATATGAGTTATTGACTCGACTATCAAATTGGGTTTTCAACTCCCAGACTTGCCAAACACTTCATTTCAGAGATGGGGTGGGAAAGAAAAGAAACAGGATGGGAGATAGAGAGATGACTCGGTGACTGAAAGGACCTGGGTTTGATTCCCAGCACCCACACAGCAGCTTACAACCATCTTTAACTTCAGTCCCAGGGGATCAGATGCCTTCTTCTGGCCTCTGTGGACACCAGGCATGAATGTAGTTCACAGACATACGTGCAGGCAAAACATCCACACAAACTAACAAACAAACATCGACAGAGCTAGCTGGAAGGCAGTAGGTAAAGGTTTCTTTATTGATGAGATCAAAGAAAAGCAGAGGCCCTGTTCTGTTGTTACACGGTACTATCTAGATTTAACATGGAATGTCTAAATCCAGCTTGCAGCTAGTGAGAGAAACAGCCAATCCACAGCAGAAGACAGAACCAAGAGGCGAGGCAAATCTCACTAAACTACAAACGTCGTCATAGGAGATGACACAGCTGTCTGCTTGCCACCTGAGTAGTGGTGCTCCCCTCTTACCTAGTTCACAAAACAGCCTCCTAACTAGGAAATGCATACCCCAAGAAACAGAGATTGTAGGAAAACTTTCAACAAAGCTGACAAAATGCCTTGCCAGGAAACATAACCGGCAAGGAGTACTAAGAAAGTCCACCTCGCAACACCCCAGTCCCAAGTCTATACCTAGTGTCCAAACCATGGAACACAGAGACATTCCCAGCAAATACATGGTCTCTCCCATGCTTCCCAAAGGCAGACTCACAGTATCCATACCTATGCAGTCCTGATTGTCCACGTAATGCACTTCATTAACACCCAGGCCCTCTTTCTGATAGAGTTCTTGTTCCTGTGAATCAAATATTATAGTCATCAATATGGAAATACCGTGCAACATAAAATGCCACCTGTGTTTGGTGTCATTTCTACATAAGAGTTACCAGTTAAAATGTAAATGCTTTACCAACAGGTATAGCCCTAAATGGTTTCCTGAAGATGGAACCAAGTTTGAATACTTGTAGCCAAGTACTAAAACCAGGAAAATAGCACATAACTTCAAATGGATGCAGAGACTCCACAACAAAATAATATATATAATTAGGAAGATAATACATCATTAATATCTCAATTAAAATACTCCCTATATGTAAAGTCAGTATCTTCTTAAAATAATTAAGTTTTTATCATATGGGTAACCCATACATTGAAATTAAGTTAATGTGCTCTAACATAATTTTTCCCCTCAATGGTTAAATATTTCTTCTCACATCCTATACCAGGGAAGTTTCCTCACATTCTAGAAGGCACTGTCAACTTGGACCCAATCTGAATTTGAAATTCGTGTGTATATTTTAAAGCCTGTAATAAAAGCAAACATAAATCAAGACAGTGTACCCTTTCTACATGGTTCCTATTTCTCCACAGAGTGTGAGCTGGGCGGGTATGAAGGAAAGCATAATGGCATGTTAAAAACCAAGCATGCATGTGGGAAGGACTAACGCCACTGAACAGAGCATAGACACATCTTACAGGGAAGTACTGCTCATCTGTGTATGCAACAACTGACTAACTATAGCTATTTAAAAATGAACCAAAGCTGTGATGTGCCAAAAACCCTGCAAAGACAAAAACAATCAAATTTTGGGAGAAAACAGATGAGATGGGAATGAGGGGAAAACAGAACACTGCATATTTCAGCTCAAATCTCAGGAATGGCAACGCTGGTACAAAGGAGGTACAGGGTGGGCCAACCGCGGGAAGGAGAGTAAAGCCTAGAGCAGCTGGCAAATGCCCTCGGACCTGCCTTCCACATCTGAACAAAGAAGGGCTGTCTTGGATAAACTTCCCAGTCCCTCTACTCCAGCTTTTTCAATCAGCCAAACCCATCCCGGATGGTACAGAAAAAGGAAAGCCAAGTGAGTGGGAGAAATCATGGGAGAATTCAGCTTTAAGGGAGAAAAGCATGAGCCTGGGAACAAACCAACTTATCCAAAGCTATCTTTGCTTTGAATAAACTGTAAAGGATCATAAAATAACTTTATCTAGTCTAACTTGGTATTCTGAATGTCGGCCATGCCCAGAATTATATGCTGAGAGCAGAGGGAGTTCCTTCCCAGAGAAGAAATAGCGGCCAGTCAAAGATAGGCCATTCAAAAGCAGTGTGCAGCCCACAAGACAGCCCAGAAGGAAAAGTGCTGGCAACAGGTAAGCTGCTCAAAAGCTCCTGACTAGTGGCTTAGCGGCACACAGGGAGAGGGCAAACAGCGGGCAAGCAAACAGAAGCAGACCCTGGAAGGACAAGAGAGGCCAAGGCCAGAGGTGAGAGGAGGAAGCTCTTTAGCAGTGGCAGAAACAGAGACAAGCAAGTCACAATGAAAGACACGAGCTGAGTTTACTAATGAAAGCCACTGGTAGGAAATCACCGACGCTCCCTTCTGCAAAACTGCCTGTCCACTCTTCCAAGGGCCCCAAACTGAGCGGCTATCACCTGCTGGACCACTGGGCCACTTCATGACAGACTCCATCAGTCAGGGTAATTGCAGCATGATTGTCTTCCTTGGATTTAAACCGCTTAATACAGATCTTAAATTTAAATGATGACATTACTCACCTCCTTCAGGATCCTTTCGTTAAAAAACTGTTGAAGCTTTTCATTGCAGTAGTTAATACAAAACTGCTCAAAGCTGTTGTGCTCAAAGTACTCTGAAAACAAAACCAGAGCAGAGTTGTCACCATCCAACGACGCTCATTAATTTATCCCAGGATGTTGATGCTTTGATTTAAAATTGGGTTTACATGAAATTCTTTGTTCTGCGTCCATCCCCAAAAATGTCCTTAACTCAAAACATACTTTGTCAGGTACTACACTTAGGTATCAGAAATACCTTGTTCTACCAGAACAAAAAAGTGTCTGATGTGAAAAATTAAAATGTTAGAACTCATTTCTCTCTAACACAAATTTCTAAAGCACAGGTACTAAAACAACCTAAAATATAAACATGATTTAAAATTCATGTGCTTTTAGGAGATTTTTTTTCCCGCTTAATCCGTTACCAAAAAATGCAATGATAGTAATGTGTCCTCAAGTCAAGGGTTGGATTATATCTAAGATCCATGAGGCTCTATAATTTTATAACTCTGAACATGTGTGCCATGCTAAAAAGTGTCTAATGATTATGAAATCTTATCAGTGATGGGAGTTTATCTGTTTCTGAACTATGTCCCAACTTTATTGTGCTTAGCAGCAGCACTCAGTTTATCTTTATTTCATCTGTACTCATCCATGAAGATGGAGACCTCTCAACTGTAGCAGTTTAGAGGAACACGTTTTCATTTTAGCACTAATCAGCTTCCTCTGGAAGCTGCAGTGAAATGCAGACATGAACATATAAAGAAAATAAATCAAGTGTGTCAAAGGTTGGGATACTTCACCTTGACTGTCAACTCAATTAGATGGATAAGTGCCTAGAAAACTGTTAGAGCACACCTCTAGTGAGGGTCTTCCAGAGAGCGCTACAAACAGAAAAGTCCTACCCTGAATGTGAGAAGTACCATCCTAGAGGCTGGGGGTCCAGGTGCAACAAGACTGGATCAGAAATCTACCAAATATAGTCATACCCTCTTTTCCCTCCCCTTCCCCCTCCTGTTTCCCCTCTCCTTTTCCCTCTCCTTTCCCCTCTCCTTTTCCCTCTTCTTTCCCCTCCCTTTTCCCTCTTCTTTCCCCTCCCTTTTCCCTCTTCTTTCCCCTCCCTTTTCCCTCTTCTCTCCCCCCCCTTTTCCCTCCCCTCCTGGCCTTCAGGCTATGAGCAGCCCTGCTCCACCAGGGTGGACTGAAACCTGAAACCTCAAGCCAGGATAAACTGGCTGTTGCTTCTTTTGCTTCTTCCTGTATTTGGTCATAGCAATGAGAAAGGCTAACACAACAGCTTTAGAAAAAACATTTTTATATTTGTCAAAAATATCAAATACAAATTAACAAAAGAAACAATACTTACCAAAACCAGCAATATCCAGGACTCCAATAAAATAAGATGATGTTTCAAAAGGAAAACACTGATTCACTCTGTTTACCACATGATCAAAAAGATGGCTATAGACAGTCTTTGCCAGAGCATCACGGGCATTGTTTGCTTGCTCCACTTTCAGAGGGACCCTAGTGGGGAGAAAAGAATATTCCAATGCAAAGTCCTTAAAGCGACAGACTGTAAAAATGATGCTGGACACATAAAGTCAAAGCATATCTGACATATTGGCTATGAGGGACAGCTGCCAAGTTTCAGATAAGCAGGCAGAGAGAAAATAGGAATAAAATTACAAGAGACAAACTAAAACAATTAATTAAAATTAGGCTAAAATATACTATCGGGCAAAAAAATGGCTTAAAAATCATTTTAACCTTCATCTATACCACACTTTACACACTAAACATACAAAAATTATTTAGAAAAATAATTTTCCTATTTCACTTTTCTAAAATATGAAATAAATTTTGTTTAATTTAGGAAAACTTAAAAGTTTGGTAACTTATTTAACTTAGAAAAAAATACTGACATCTTAAAATTTGAATTTTCTAACTCCTATATGTAGTAACTATATGGGATGATGGGCAAGCTATTTTCCTCAGTAAAATTAGAGTCTAATAAAAAGAGAGTATCACAGAAGAGAATTTCCAAATGCCATGCTAGATCCTAAGTATCGAGTACCATGGGAAAACACAAAAAATGTTCAATTTTTTAGTGACTTTAAAAATTATTCAAGTATGAGCCGGGCAGTGGTGGTGGCACACAATTCTTTAATCCCAGCACTCCAGAGGCAGAGGCAGGTGGATTTCTGTGAGTTTGAGGGCAGCCTGGTCTACAGAGCGAGTTCCTCTGGTCAGAGTTGTCCTCTGACCTCCACACATGTCCCATGGCACATGTATGTCTCATCTCCCCACCACACACAAAATAAATAAAATAAAAATATCAGACAGAGCACATGGATAATCACAGCTGTCAATTTGACTGCATCTGGAATCAACTACAACGTGAGCTGCAGCACACCCTGTTGGGATTTTCTTGGTGAGATTATCTGAAGCGGGAAGACCCACCCAAATATGAGTGGCATTGAAAAATAAATGGGCAACTTCATTAATTTAAAATGCTGTATCAGTAGAAAAGAACGTGTTGTAATTTTCAGTTGTTGGTTTTTGAGACAGGGTCGTTCCAAATGAAAAATAAGTGTGAAGTGGATGCTCTTATAAAGTGAGTCTCTCTTAGTAGGCGCTCAAGCACACACCACTTCCATGGAGAACCCCATTCATCTCTGTGGGGAACTGGAGTCGCTGGAAGCACAGAATTTTGATCTATCAAGCGTAGCTTGAACATACAAATGGGAAGAATGAACGATACATAAACATTGACCTCAAATCTCAGTGTTTTCAAAATACACGTTCTTCCTTGACAAAGCACAAGGCAGGAGCAACGAGTTCGAACTCACTTTATAACAGTTCCTTTGGTGCCCCCTGCTGTGGTGAGCATGACTCTCGTGGTTAAACTGACTCGCAGATCATCTTGGTCCAATCCCAGCAACTCAGCACAATACTCCAACGATGGGGCAGATTTGTTCTTCAGGTTACAGCCACCTAATGGAAATGTTTCAATGTGAAATTAATACGCACGAGTTAAACGAGGTTTTCTAGATTCATTTCTTAGAATCTTCTTCACCTATGTAGTATTATGGGATAGATGAGGATCATTTCTAACTTTCAAACCCAGATCACTTTTTTCCATCCTTGTTGGAGATCCCTACTAACAAGTTAAACAGAAAACCCTAACCTGGGGCGAATCCACAGTGTTAGAGACCCTCCCTGGCAGCAGATTCATCCACAGTTTCTGTTACCTGCTGCCAACTTGAGGCAAAACTATTCTGGAAATGTGCAGAAATAAACAATTCCTAAGTTTTAACTTGTGCATCCATCTGAACAATGTGACAGGCTCTCCCGCCATCCTCACCAGGACTATAATCCCTTTCTCTGACCTGTCTACACTAAAATTACACAAAAACATGACCATTAGGAATCCATTCGTTTATTTAAATGTTTCCTTTTTTTAAAAATCATATTACAGCATTTCTTACAAGAGCATGGTAGGTCAACATAAGGAACTTTTTTAATCTTGGAAGAGCAAAAACTTTAAAATAATACAGAGCATTCATGTTAGTCCCTAAAAATGTTCTCTAAATGTTTTTATTACTGTTGTGTTGTTTATTGTGATATTTTTACTGTTACGGCATACATATTTGTTACATGGGATTTTTAAAACACAGTTAATCTTAAGAAGTATTTTCTATACTGCCACTAAATAAAACAGTTTTATAATATTGGGGAGCCTTACAAATGTTTATTGGAGAATTAACTTTATGTTAAAATCATTACAAAGGTACTGGGTTTCTCTGCAAGTCACTATGGCAATCCAAAGTTAAATTTTCTAGGAAGAAGAAAAAAAGAACACCTCATTTTTAATTAGCAGGAAATGATTTGGATCCATGGGAAGTCATGGAAAAAAATGAAGATTAATACAACAAAAGTTTATCTATGAAAATAAAAATTATCTGTTTATCTCACCCCAATCTCTCCTGCATTCTGTTTTTTTTTTCTCTCACAACAGAAAGTACTTTTTTTAAGTAAGAGAGAAAGCAAGCACAGACTATGTCCATTTTGATCACTTAGCATGCTTCAGCTAGTCACATGACATTTAGGATATACTATAGAGCTGCATGTCCTTCCTTGAGTCAGTAGTAAGAGACAGGAAAGTGCCACTCAGCACATGTCTAACATTCCCATGGATGTCGACTATTCTACACTTTAAATTATTTTTGTGTATTATTTACCCTCTCCCACAAGCTCCCTTCCTATAACAATGCTAAAATATAAACGAAATATATCTTGAAACATATTTTCAAAGGAAAATTTCCAATTCCTCTTTTAAAAACTTTAAAGATGAGTAATGCATATTCCAAGTACCTAATTTTTAATGCATCATTTCAGTGAATAATAGTCTATATATTATTTAATTTGTTCACTTACTATCTGCCAAACACCAGTATTCAAAACATCTTGTAAATACTTATCTCATTGACTTCTCTTCATGGCATGAGTTGGGGCCTACTATCTCTTTATAGGGAGGAAGCTAAGACACAGGATGGACAAGGTCACACAAACAGATAGCACACGATGAAACAATTTGATTGACAGTCATGTGCTCATCCATTACACTATGTTGTGTCCAACATTATTGACTTCACAGATCACAGGACAATAGATCTGAAAGTCATTGAAGATTGTCTATCTTAGTCTGCTCACTCACAGATGACAAGGCTCAGTGGACCGAAGGTCATGAGAGATAATAATACAATCTCCTCCGCCAGTTAGACATGACTACAACCAGGCTCTCCTGTCTACTACTTCAATAGTAGCCATGCTCAGTACCACTGTGCAGGTTCCATATCTGCAAAACAGAGGTACCTCCTAGCTCATCATTTTTATGTTTCAATTATGATTATGAAGGATTTTTTGCATAGAAGACATTTTCCCTCCAGTGCTTGGGATCAAACTTAGGGCCTCAAAAAAAAGCTAAGCAAAGCTGGGTATCATGGTACACACCTGTAATCCCAGAATTTGGGAGGTGGAGGCTGAAAGATCACTTTGAGGCCAGCCTAGGCTGTATGAGACCTGTCTCCAAAAGCACAAGAGAGGTTGTTGGAGAGATGGCTCCATGATTAAGTGCTTTCTGTTCTTTCAGAGAACCCAGGTTCCATTTCCTGTACCCTCAAAGTGGCTCATAACTGCCTGTAATTCCAGTTCCATGGGATCTGATACCCTCTTATGGCTTTTATGGGTACCAGGCACACATGTAGTGTGCATACACTCATACATTTAAATAAAAAAAAAACCTTTAAATTTTAAAAAGAGGGAGGGATGGAACAGGTGAGAGAGAGGGAAGTCCTCCATCCACACTGATGACTTGAGCCTAACACATTGTTTCTTAAATAGTCCTTCTGTCTTTCTCTGAGGGCCCCTTTCTATACATATACTATTACTAGGAATTGTACTTTTTAAAAGCACTTACAGATTATCTCATTTTGCAAATGATTATGTCTGTGAGATCTGACACCAAAGCCCATAGCATTGGCTGCTGTATTAAGTGATGCTTCAGACTCTTAATGCATCCTTGGTGTAAGTTTCTAGAAAAGTGTATTAATGCAGGGCTAGTAAACGTTTTATTCTAAGGAAGCAGGTAGTAAATATTTTTGGTTTCATAGGGCAAAGTCTCTGAGGAGCACAGCTTTGCCACTGGAGTATGCACACTGGGATAAACAATACATAGACAATGGAAGTAGCTATATTCCACTAAAATTTTATTTATAAAAACAGGTGATGGGCTACATTTGTCAATTCTATATTTGGGTACAAATTTGCAAATATATAAAAAGTCTTATTGTTTATATAGAAATGGAAACATTAAAACTGAAAAGGTACTATCTTGGTTGGGTTTAAATACTTTTCAACTTCCATAAGAATGAAACTTTTATTTTTATCTCCCACTAAAGAAGGATAGGCTGCTGTATATTAAATTACCCCAATTATCTGATTCAAGTTTAGATCTATGAAATAGAAAAAGTAAAAATGGATATTAACAGATAAGAGAATTATTCCATTAACTATTAAAAGTAAACATTAGCTGGAATTTTTTAAGTACAAACCATATAATAGCTACTAACTTATTCAAACCTATTTCTTCATCTGTCAAATCACCATGTAACAGAGAATGTCCCAGAAATTTGTTATAATTTCAACAAACGTACACACAAATGACTGAATATTCATATGGCTAGGAGATGACAAGCATTATACTCAATTTTATTCTTTAGTTAAGAACTTAAGGAACAACCTGAAGTGCTTCCGGCTTCCTCAAAATCAATATTTCCAAGGTGCAGGACACCAGCTACGACTCGAAACAGATCAAGTTTTTCTTCGTCATCCAAACCAATCTTTTTCATGGCTGTGCACATCCTAATAAAGTCTCCATGGTCATCTAACAGAGGATCTTTCAGGGAACCTGCCTTAACATACTATAAAACAAGAAGGTATCAACTGACTGGTTTTCATGCCACTCAATTCAACTAAAAGCTATACCAGCAGGCCTGTTAATGCAATATACGACATGCAAAAACAAAATCTGTCAACAGAAAAATGTAAGCTTTGGAATATGTTTAAGGATAGAATGGTACATAAAGTGTATGCAAGGATTCTCTGTGCTATTTCTTAAAACTTCATGTGAATCTACAATTCTTTCAATAAAAACTTGAATTAAAACAATGGAATAAGGTGTTTTGCAGTTAAAGTATGATGCTAATGCTAAAGTATTGTGAGTCTAGGATGTTAGATAAATATAAATTAGTGAAAGGGGAAAGGGTGGCTGGCTGAAATGAAGCAACAGCCTCAGATCAAAGAGAAATAAAGTGGTAATGGATGAGTTCACTCATCTGACTCGGTTAATCTATAATTATACAATGAGAAAATGTTTCATGCTAACCCATGCAGGTTACAAATATATGCAATTTTGTCAATTAAAAATAAATATGAAAAAAGAGGACAAGTGAAAAGAATTGTAATAAAGAATTTAATGTGCCAATAAGCTTGGCACTAGTTTAACTACTGACAATTACATCAATATAAACAGAAGCAAATCCAGACAAGGCAACAGCATCTCCATGGCCTGACAAGCAATCCTGTAACTTTTCTATGTTGTATGTATGAGATGAGGTGGATTACTACACATTAGGGTAACTCCAGGAATGCATGTAATGGCTTTCTGGATTAAAAACGAGAGAAAGCGAGAAAGAGAGAAACTGGTTTTCTCTCCTAGAAAAATTTGTATCTCAAGCATTCATATGTTAGGATCTAGCAAACTCAGACAGAGAGTGAAGGAAGTCAGGCCTGCAAAGCAAAAAGAAGTAACAAAAAGAGAAGTTACTGGACACAGAAAAACTGATCTAGGAATTTTCCAGAACCAGAGCACTAAAAGCTAAAGTTAAAATAAGGAAACTCAGCATCAGAATTAATGAGGATTAAAGCTGTCTGATGTTGTCTTCTCCCAGCATGCAATTATTTCTCAAGTTAACAGTCTGCCTGCTTTTCACAAGGTGCTTTAAATGTGTGAGTGTGTGCCAGATTTCCGGAAAATGTCTAGAAAATGGAATTCTATTTTATTCTTTAAAAGAAGCAAAAGCAACAATCACATGCAAAGTTTGAAGAAACACTATCATGCAGAATTTTTAGTCTCGCAGCTGAGCATCTGCAGCATTTAAACGCTGTTTTCTGATCAGACTTCAGGAACGTATTTGCTTCACGGCAGACTGAAAATACTGCATTCTCCTAAAATTTGCACACAGCATGAAGACACCCAGACAGAATGAAGCAAAGGGTTTAATTAGTCAAAATGATCACCTCATCCTCCTGACAAAGAAGACATAAAAAGTAATTTAGATATATTAGTCCACTGTTCACCTTTATATATTATACACATGCACATTCTTTTTCAGTGATATAAGATTTCTGATAAAGCATTCTCACTCTAAACTATGGAAAGGTGGTGTTTTCTTCTCTAGCAGGGGGCATGCTACTCTTTGGAGGGTAAACACAGGCTTTGTTTTCTCCCTATTGCTTTTTCCTACGCTTTTGCATTTTTTTATTTATTTTCCCTACAGGACCACTGCAATTGTCCCAGATGTGCTTTGATTATCTTAGTGGAAAGACTGCAATTTATATATTTGATGGCATCTTATAAAAACATAGTCTTTTGCCGGGCGGTGGTGGCGCACGCCTTTAATCCCAGCACTCGGGAGGCAGAGCCAGGCGGATCTCTGTGAGTTCGAGGCCAGCCTGGGCTACCAAGTGAGTTCCAGGAAAGGCGCAAAGCTACACAGAGAAACCCTGTCTCGAAAAACCAAAAAAAAAAAAAAAAAAAAAAAAAAAAAAAAAAAAAAACATAGTCTTTTTAAGACATAGTAAAGTAAATGCTGTAATAAACTTTGATGCTGCTTCCAAAAGTCTCAGCTGTGGCTAGGACATAAAATTTACCCAGAATTCAGATAGCTCTGTCTAAAACAACATGCAAAGTATCAAATTAAACAAGTATTAACTGTAGTTCCATGTGTTCATAATTTGAAATGATAATTTTATTTTCTTCTATACATTTATATTAATGCATTTTACACATAATTTATCTTACCCAGTCTGACTAAAGTCAAAACATCTGATTGGCAAGTGCAGAACCATTAAAAACTGCTAACAGTAAAAAGTTATTCAACTGACATAAATATTTTTTAAAAATAATAGTCAAGATTAACTAATACCAATAACTAATCCTGATTTAACTTAAGTGTGTTGTTTAGACACAATACAACTGATTATTTGAATTCTGTGGGTTAAAATTTCTAAAAGTTTAAAATTCTTAAACATTTAATATTTTAAAATAATAATTACATAATTATTAGATTAATGAGACCAAAATATATAAAACTGTATAATATATTCCAGATATATGGTTGATACAGCAAAATTATAATACATGAACAGCCTTTCACAAGAATGCTTAAGGTATTTACTGTCTATTTCAACCCTCTCTTCTGTAGACAACACATGAAAAAGCATACTTTATGCTTTCTACCGAGATGTTCCTCAAAAGGCTCATGTGTGGGAGACTTGGTTTCCAGTGCAGCAGTATTCAAAGGAATGGCTTTGGGGAAGTGACTGGATCATGAAGACTCTCACCTTGTCAATAGATTAATCCATTGATGGTCTCAAAATGTGATGGGTTATTAGTAAGTGCTGGAAATTTGACTGACTGAACTAGGGGTCTTGTGGTCTTTACTTTGTCCCTGATGCACAGCCTCTCTCTTTCCTCTACCTCACCTCCCACTCACTTCCAGCCACCATGAGGTGAGCAGTTTTACCTAAACACCTGCCCTCTGCTGTGAATTATCCCTCACCTTGGCCCAGAATCATGGAGACCACTAACTGTTGTGAAATATTACTTTAACTATGTAAATGTGTGTTACAATTTGTTTATGTTGCATTTGTTTAATTATGTAAAGGTGTGTTGTTTTGTTTAGGTTGCGTTTGTTTAAATTATATAAAGATGTGTTGCTGTTTCACCTTGCCTGCCTAAGGTACCTGATTGGTCTAATAACTGAATGGCCAATAGCAAGGCAGTAGCGGGATAGGCAGCGCTGGTGGCCAGAAAGAGAAAGTAGGAGGAATCTACTAGGTTCCAGAGAAGACAGAACTAAAAACAAAGAGAGGGAGACACCTGGGGCCAGCCAGTCAGCCAGGCAGCGGCCAGGTAGCCAGACATGGAGTAGGTCATACAAAATGATAGAAAGGTAAAAAGGCCCAAGGTAAAACATAGATGAAGAGAAATCAGTTAATTTAAGTTAAAAGAGCTTGTGAGACAAACATAAGCTGAGGCCAAGAATTCATAACTAATATAGAGTCTCCATGTCTTGATTGGATAGACGGTTGGTGGCCCAAAGAAAGCCTGTTACAACTAACCAAGGGCTGAAATACAAAGTCATAAGCAAAAGTAAATCTTCCCCACTTCAAGGTAACTGCTCATATATTTTGTCACAGCAGTAGAAAGCTTACTGATAAATACACTTAACTACTAATAGTAATATCAGAGTAAGCTGCTAAAATATGATGATTTTTAAGCAGTTTCATAGCATAGAAATTCAAGAAAGAACATGAGAAAAGCAATGTATTTGGGCCCAAGAAGAACAAGAGTCTATTGTTCTCTATGTGACAGTGGTTTAGAGCATCACACTACAAGAGAGACTTGGATCATCATGTTGTTTTAAAACATAAACCTGAGGCAAAAAAAAAAAAAACCATAAACCTGAAAGCAAGAAGTTCCAAAATAAAGACATATCTATCGGCAATATTTTTAAATTAAGGGTTTTAATTAAAAAAATAATCTACTGTACCTCAGGACTTTTTCGGTTCTGTAAAATCTGCTTGTCAGTTTCCTTGTTAGCGAAGTATCTAGTGCAGCCTCGGTTTAAATACTGAGATGAAGAATTGATGGTATAATTAACACAGGCTCCATGGGGAAAGAATATGACTACACAGTGAATTCAAGTTCAGCCAGGGCTCATAATGAACCTCTGCCTAACGCAAACAAGCAAAAACTAGACACCTGAAGGTGAAACTTAGTGACCCAGCATTAACCTAGTATGCATAAGGCCCTGGGGTTAATCTCAAGAATTGCAAAAACATTAAACATCTAGAAAAGAGACTATTTCTTCCAGTTTTGCTATTATAAGAAGTCGGTGCCTATTCTTGCCATCTATTGTCAGTCTATGAAAGCTTTCTTTATATTCCAGGATTTTTGCCTGACCGCAAAAAATGCTTCCAGAAAAATGTGTAAAAAGGATTTTTAAATTTACAATAACGTTGAGCATTTTTAACTTTATTTTGCAGGATACATGTATAGTTAATACAAATATGTTAATCTCTAAATTATAAATCAGTTTGGATAAAGTAATGACAAAATAAAGTTCAACCATTTTTTAAAGTGTTCATGCTACTCCTTTGTGTTTACAACTTGATTAGTAAATTATAAGGACAGAATATAACAAAAAAAACTGATGAAATTATCAAAACACCTTCATACCACTTAGACTGAATTATTTGGGGAATGGGATAAAGGTATAGTTGTTTGTAACATGACAGGAATGTCCAAAATGGCATATGCATGTCCCCTGATTTCTCTCCTGCCACCACTGGGACTGCCCTAGAGGAAATGAAATCCATCCTGGTGGTTCATACCACCAAGGCAGGAAAGCCTTTGGTTACTTTTGGTAGCTGCCCTTGCAAAATGCCCCTCAGTGTTCAGGGAAAGGCTGTAACTTCTGAGACTGAAATGCTATGCACACAAGCCTCCAAGCAAAAAGAAATACTAGATTAAAACCATAGCAGTCACCTTACTTTCTAGCCAGCTAAGTGTTGGCAAAATCTAAAAAAAATCAAGAAAAAAAAAATGTCTCTTCTGTTTTCATGAAGATATGATAAGCAATTAACTTCAAATTCCAATTAACTTGAGAATTAGAGGTCAGAAAAGGATGTCAAATTCCCTCAGACTGGCAATACAGGGGGTTGTGAGCCGCCATGTGGGTGCTGGGAACTGAACCAAGGTCCTCTGCAAAAGCAACCACTGCTCCTAACTGTGGAACCACCTCTCCAGCCCTACACCAGCATTCTTTCAAGTAATCAATTCTTCCACTAGGATTTTCAAATCCCTAATTATCACAGCATTGGGGGTGGGGCAGGCAAGTATAATTTCTTACTATTCAGCAAAGCAGTCAGACAATGTGTGCATTTTCCACCACATTCTACGTTGCCTAGGAACAAGATAATGCCTTATTTATCTTTTAATTCTGGCACAATGTCTACCACCTAATAACTGAGCAATAAGTAATTATTGCTGAATTGAACCAAGGGATATAATGACGCACTCTTTTTAATATTGGTTCAGTGATAGAAGTTTTTACAGCTACACTAAAGATAATTTTAAGGCTAGTATTACAAAACCTTGTAAGTTTCTAATTGGATTTAAATTAATAAGGTTTTAAACATCTGTCCTTTTACCTCCTGAATTACACATGTTGAGAATCACTTGTTTCAAGTATTTTGAAAAAGTAATTCAGATTTCAGAGTATTTGCATAAGCTTTTATTTTCCAGCTGAGCATCACAAATCTAAAACTACAAAGAGGCAGACTTCGTAGTGCTTGAGATTTAGGGTTTTTATATTAGAGATATTGAACTCATGATAGACTTACAATATATATCTCAATAGAGATTTCACCAGCAAGACTATAATTCTAACACATCATCTCAGGTATGAGGGGTGGCAAGAGGATCAAAGCCTTGGCCCCTTCTGAATACTAGATACCAAAGTTTGCAAACCCTTTAAAACAGCAATACACTTGTATATGATCTGCAAACACACAGCCTATCAAATACTTCAAATTACATGGAAATTATTTATAATCCTTTCTATAATGTAAACACTCTGTGAAGGAATATTATTCCTTGTTGTTTAGTAAAAATAATAAGGAAATAATAGATGCTCAGTATAGATGTATTCTTCATCATCCCCAATATTTTCAATTCATGATTAGTTAAGCCTAAGATGTAAAATCTGCAGATTCAGAAAGCCCACTGTACTTGACCTTCATGTAAGTTATGTACAAATATAACTAGGTATCAAAATACAGTGAGTTTTAACACTGAGAGGATAAACAATTTGCAAACCTTGTATAAAATGTATTTTCCTTCAACCTACCCGAAAATTATCTGGGGAACTCAAGTGAAGCTTCTCCCTAATGTCTTCTGAAGCCCCAGCGCACAACCTATAAAAAATATGATAATTCCGCTCCTCTTTGCCTTGAACACAGATCCTAGACTTCTCTAGGAGATAATGAGAAACAAATCCTCCAACAACTGAACTCTAAAAGACAAAAGAGAAAACACATTTTTGCATCTACGGGATTGAAATATAACTTAATGTTAATTTAATCTTTTCTAATAAATATAATAAAATAAATATTTTAATAAGAAATTAAAATATTTACCAACTACTGCAAAGAAATAACTAAAATGTAAGCTTTGAGTATTTTTACAATTCAGCCGTCATTTTAAACACTGTTATCTGATCTCCACCCTGATCCTTTCTACCTTTTGAGCCTCTGCCGAATCAGAACTGACTTGGTAGTGGGCCGTGTCCACAGTAGCCCACAGACAGTTGCTGAAGAGCTCTCAGATTGCCATCACACTCACTTCATGCTGACAAGACACTAACTTCTCAGATGTGATCATTACAGACTACACATATCCACAGATATACATATCACTATATATATCATGCTGCACCCCATGAACATGTACATTATTACATGCTACCAAAACAACAAAAGAATCAAATATAAGAAAGAATTATCTACAAATCTACGATTGATAATGCAGTCAAATCCAATATTTTGATTTTAAACTGAATAGAAATTACAAAGTCATTGTAAATACAAACAACCATACACACATAATAATTACAATAATAATCTTACAAAGAACTGTACTGATTTTAATTCTAATAAGACCCTTACACCTACCACAACACTTCCCAAATGTATCCCAAAAGCAACTTTCATTTACCTTTTCATTGAAATGAATTTCTACAAATTTTCCAAATCGACTGCTATTATTGTTACGAACAGTCTTTGCATTTCCAAAAGCTTCTAAAAGTGGGTTAGCTATTGAAAAAGAAATGAAAATACTTCATCAAAAAAATCACAAGAAAGGCATGAAGAAAAATTATTAAGCAATATACATATAAATCTCCAGAGGGAAAAAATTTTGAAGAAAATGATGGAATAAGTGCTTTTAGAAATATTCATATGGAAGAATATTACTATGGAAGTAATGTCAAATTCCACAAGTGTTAAATGTTTACCCACTGTCATGGTTTTACTTTTGATTGACAAGTTGACAGGATCTAGAATCATCTAGGAGACAAGCCTCCAGAGCAGAGAAAGACAACAGAAGGTAGTATTTGAGCAAAGGTTTATAGGAGATGGAAAGTCCCTTACACCTCTGGGAGGAAAGCACTGTAGACCACAGATAAGATTTTTATAAGTTAACTTCAGAGATATTCAATATTAAAAAATAAAAATCAACAATACCTTCAACAATTCTATCATCAATATCTTGACCAGTTCCATAAGATTCTGTCAGGTATCTATTTAAAATACAGGATTAAAAAAAAACTTGAATAATAATGAGAACAAAATATTTATAAATTTACTATTTAGTACATATCAAACTGAAACATGGGTCATCATTGTAACTGTTTAGCAATGTTTTTAACTTTTTATTATATTTTTATTTATGTTTTATTTATATTTTTATTTATTTATATCTTGTGTGGGCACATGAAGGCCATGGAATTATATTTTAAGCTGTTTGGAAATATTCTGATTTTTAACAAATTTTCAACTAGATTTACATAAGTATCTCAATAACTACTTAACTTAAATTCAAATTTAACTTAATTTAAATTCACAGTATTTAAATTAAAAGAACGAAACTATAGTCCTGTGGTAATGCTCTTTCCACTTTAAAATGTTATGATTATATACCAAGCGTGGAGAGTTTACTGTAATGGTAGAAAAGGGGATCTGACGAGAGAAGGGTAAGAAGAAGTCTAAATAAAAAGTAGTTTCGAAGCTATTTCATAGCGCCAGCATGGAGAATAGAATGTCCATTTGGATTTTGGAGGAACATTCCTAGGTTTCTCATTGCCTAGCTAGCAATAACTTCTTACAGAATCCTCCAAGAAATAACATATCAGAGCCAGCTTTCTACAAGTAGAGATTGCCTTCCATATAAGATGTTTGTTTCTTCCAAACTATTCCATGAGGTGTGCAATGGTATTAAAAGTCAATCTTCTTAAATACTTTGTCATTACACACACACACACACACACACACACACACACACACACACACACACACTCAAAACTGCACTATTCACAATGACCAAGTGACAGAAACAACCCAACTAACTATCAATACGTGTACAAATACAGCAAATACAATAAATCTCTGCAATGAAATTTATTCACCCCTAAAATTCAGGAAGAAAATTCTAATGCATACTGTAACATAGGACACATACTATAACGTGGGTGATTATATAGTTTTTAAGAGTCAGGGTCTTACTAAGTTCTCTAGGCTCCCATCCTCTTGAAACAAAAGTGATTTTTCTGCCTCAATCTCCCAAGAAGCTGAGCGTGTGTGTGTGTGTGTGTGTATGTGTGTGTGTGTGTGTGTGTGTGTGTGTGTGTACAAATAGGTACATGTCACTATAACCAGCTCAAATATGAGTGAATCACATATTGAACTAAATGAGATAAGGAAGTCACTGAAAGATAAATACTGTATGATGCTGCTTAAACAAGGTACTTAGAGAAACTCACAGAAACCCAAAAGAGAGAACAATGGTTCTAGGGGAGTAATGTTTTATTTATGTACTATTTAATGAGTACAGCATCTGGAGGAGTAATATTTTGTTTATGTACTATTTAATGAGTACAGTCCCAGGCTGTATGAGATGAGGAATATAAACAACACAATGACATGAATGTGATGATGTGGATGTGCTTGGCATCACTGAACTTCAAAATGGGAAGCCGACAAACTTAGTGTTCAACTTCTTTTCCATAAAAATAATGTCAGACAGCTCAAAACAGTTCAGATCAGCTAAATACTCACCTTAGAACAAACTTTGTATTTTCTGTTTTGCCAGCTCCTGATTCTCCAGACACAATGATAGACTGGCTCATCTTTAGCACCTTCATGTCTCGAAAAGCCTTGTCAGCTGGAGGCAAAGTAATACAGTAATATAGCAAGCTAAGTTATTGACAAGAGTTTGCTATAGGGGTCTTTACTCCTAAAGAAGTCGTGAATGCATGTTAAAAGATAAAGTCATCTAAAAGGTTTCTGTAAGTATTTACTTGCAATGTTCCTAACAGACAAGTAACAGGAAATACAAACATCTCAAGACTGTGCTAGACTGTTTCCACATTGAGCTTTAGCTCAGCTTCCCCACATGCCAGAGCAGATCTGCAGAGAGGCAGAAAATGCTCATTGTGCATAACTAATGAGGTCCCCAGTGAAAAGCAAGAAGGAATGAACTTCCAATTAGAAATTTGGCAAGTGATTCCATTGTGAGAGAGAAACACAAATGAAAAAGACATCTATGGAGTGATTATTTCCAGTTCCAACCACTTACCCATAAATTTTATAGTTGCAGTTTTATTAACAACTGAGTGAAGAAACCCAGACCCAGAAAGATAAATATCACATATTTTCTCTAATTTGTTGGCTGTTGTTAGCCTTGAATCTTCTGATGTGTGTGTCTCATTTGGAATAACCACAGAAGTCAAGAAATTAGTAGGGGACCATCAGGAAGTGAGGCTTCCAGTGAGGGAAAATAGGATGCAGTAACATACAGGGAATAATGAATAAAAATGGTTAAATGGGGGTAGGGAATGGGAAGACAGAATAAAAGAGGGAATAGGGGAGAGGAGTGGAGAATGGGAGGCAAGGCAAAGGAGGGAACATGGGGAGAGATAACTCACACTAAAAACTTTCTTAAAACAGTCATTAAAATCTACTACTGCAAAAGCTTCCTAAAATATAAACATACATATAGAAGAACTTTAATGGAGTTACCCCCTACTAGATACTACAGGCTAACAATAAAAGGCCCAATGTTAGAAATATGTTGCCTCATTGTTAACCAATGAGGTCCCAGAGAGCCCAAATATTATCTACAGATTGTCATTGCTCTTGGTCACCCTCCAGAACATGACATTAAGACCCTCTATCATATACTTGAGTCATAAAACATGGAGAAATCAAACTGGTAATGACCTGGATGGAAGTTTCATTCCCACTGGCTAATATTCCTAGTTCTTGGAGGTGCTATGCATGCTGCTGGAGGAAAAAAGTAATCCAGGCTTATGCAGATGTGGACCCTGCAAACCTCAATGACAGTGAGCCTTGCAAGACATGCCCACTGGCGCAATAGTGGCATGGATGTCATAGGAGTAACCAACCACTTTCTGCATGGACTTAAGGCCCTCCCCACCAGATGAAACCCACGGTTGGCACAGTTATGAGAGCCAAAAACCTGTGACTATACAGATCATAGGATCAAAGGAGTGATCTACTATTACTCTGCTAATAAAATACAATATTAAACTAGCTCCTAACTACTTCTCATTACACCCACAGATTACTGCAGCACGTAAACCTCATCAGAAATGGTTCTTTTTTTGAAGACCTATTTTTTTTTATTTTATGTGTACTGATGTTTTGACTGGATATATGTTAAAGTGTACCACATATGTATGTGCCCACAGAGACCAGAAGAGGACATCAGATCACTCTACAACAATAGTTTACAGGTGGTTGTGAGCTACTATGTGGGTGCTTGGAACCAAACATGAGTCAGCAAGGCTCTTAACCACTGACCTATCTCTCCAGTCTAAAGCTTCTTTTGGCATTCCATAGTGATTAACACAGATTCCCACAATTGGTCAAGGTTCAGAGAGTAATTGTTTGTGGAATTCTCAGCCCTAAATAGAGCAACTATATCACAGCGCTCTCCTCCCAAGGCTCAGGGATCACTGCAGAAGAGGTGGCAGAAAGATTGTAATAGCAAAGGCAGTAGATGACTATAAGGACATGGCAGCTTTGGATACAAGAAGACATTTGCAAATATGGACCCACAGAGGTTGTGGCAGCATACACAAGACCTGCACAAGCTCAAGCCAGACAAAAGCCCAGCATGGAGAGGGAGAGGTAGGCACGAAGTTTCACCACTAGATGAGGAATTATTGGTAATTAATGGCTGCCAGAAGAGGGAAAGTTAACTGCTTGAAGAGTGTGGCTCTTGTAGGTCTAGCATGCTCCAGCAGATGGCCACATATAAGAGTACATAGGCAGCACTAACAGAACTCAATGTACTTTTGTGAAGAATAAAAAAAAATGAAGACACAAAGTAGGGTGGGGATGGAATGGGGAGTTGATCTGGGATGAGATGGGTGACGGTGTGAACTCAAACGAAATACAATGTACAAAATCTCAAAGAGTTAATAAAAATATTTTAAAACTAAGTCTATGGAATTTTGCTCTCTGTATTATTAAATCCAAAAATTATATAGAACTTGTTAACATTTCTGAGACAGGCAAATTTAAACTGCTTTAAATCTCCCTGACTTAGCATTATTTATATAGAATTTTTAGCTATCTTCCTTACACAATAAGAATTGAAGCTGTAATGTCTTAAATGTTTAGATTGTACAAACTAAACACAACTAATTCTGTTAATGTGGCTAAACTTAAAATGAAGTTAAATTTAAAGCTGGGCAGTAGTAGCACACACCTTTAATCCCAGGACTCGGGAGGCAGAGGCAGGCGGATCTCTGTGAGTTCGAGGCCAGCCTGGGCTACCAAGTGAGTTCCAGGAAAGGCGCAAAGCTGCACAGAGAAACCCTGTCTTGAAAAACAACAACAACAAAAAAAAATGAAGTCAAAATTAGTTCCCCCAGAGATCTTCGCATTGAGCAAAATTAGCCACCCTCAGAAAGATAAATACCACGTTTTCTCTCCTGTGACTTGAAAGCAGAAGGGAGACTAACTTAAGAAGAGGAGAGGCCAGCAAGAAAGGAGAGACAACAGAGGATAAAGAAGAGGAGAATATGAGAAAAATACATGATACAATTTCCTATAAAAATGTCATCATGAACTCATTTCTGCACAGCAAACTTTAAAAAAAAGTGGTTCCAAGGCAATTTGGTGCAAGAAGACAATTATTTTTTAACCTAAACATGTGCTATCCATACAAGCAAAAATAGCTTTACAAATGGCTTTTACTCTAAGACTAAGCTACAAGCAGTATTGCATGGGTATTCCCAACAGTCCACTGTGACTGAAGCAGCTGCCTGCAAAGGATGCTGCTGGAAGGCAGAGGAACCTTGCAGAAAAAGGACTCAGTAAGAGGCCCTTGGGTGACTGGAGACATACTCTGAGAAGGTGGTTTCTCCCTTGACCCCTTGAGTTCTAACAAGAGAGTTGTTATAAAAAGAGCAAGCCTGGTACCTCCAATTGCATCCAAAAAAAAAAAACCACAGTATCCTTAGAGTCATCCACCACCTCTGTTCTTACAGTCTTTCTGGCCCCTCTTCAACAATGATCTCGGAGCCTCTACTTCTGGTTGGAGATCAATTATGTGCTCCTGTAGCCATTGCTCTGTGCCATGAGGGGATGCAGCCAAGAGGTGGTCCATACCACAGAGCACGTGTCATGCTATGGATTATGACCCCCTCCTCCCAGGCTGTGAGCTAAATAACCTGCTTCTTCATGAGAGATATTCAGTAGTAACACAAAACAGACAAGTAACACCATAAGCAACATACACATCCCACTGTCCAACCTACAAAGGCCTTCTTACACTTTCCCTCATATTGTCATTCTAAACACCTTGTCAGTAGTAAAGGCTAAAAACAAAAGCTGGTTTATTTCCATTTTAGGCTTTTAACTTTCCCCAGTGACGAGCTTCATCATATTCAGATTCTAATGACTGTGCATTTTGTAGGCTAATAAGAGAATGCTCCAATGTTCACCAGAGCATCTGAGAACCATAAATCGCTCAAGTACTGCACTGCTTCTGGCGAGCATGTTTATCTGTCTATACACAATAATCAAATCTAGAAGTGAAACCTAGTTAAGCCAAAACACAAGCACAGGGGAACGTCTAAGGAGAAACAGACCACACAAAAGAAGAGCACCAAAACAAGATGCCCAGCTGCTGGCTATTTTTGACAACAAAGGCTTAGCCAACACATCTGAATTTGTTAGGATGCAAGTGGAATGTATGCTATAATTTTGATGAGTTGCTCCACCCCTCTGTGCCTCCAAACTGGAATCTTCAGGATGAGAGGCTAAGAAAGACAATACAAACACTATTGTTTTCCCACTTAGGTTTCTCAGTCACTTGAAATACTGTAATTTGCCGGACGGTGGTGGCGCATGCCTTTAATCCCAGCACTCGGGAGGCAAAGCCAGGCGGATCTCTGTGAGTTCGAGGCCAGCCTGGGATACCAAGTGAGTCCCAGGAAAGGCGCAAAGCTACGCAGAGAAACCCTGTCTCGAAAAACCAAAAAAAAAAAAAAGAAATACTGTAATTTTATAAAGCTAAGGTGCAAGATAATGTAAGGAAGAAGCCTGCTATAATAGCTCTTCAAGTCTTGCCATGCTGTGGTGGCGCACGCCTTTAATGCCAGCACTTGGGAGGCAGAAGCAGGTGGATCTCTGTGAGTTCAAGGCCAGCCTGATCTACAGAGTGAGTTCTAGGACAGCAGGGGTACACAAAAAAACACTTGTCTCAAAAAAAAAGAACAGAACAAATAAACAAAACAACAACAAAAAAAAAAACATTTCCAGTCTGGCCCAGGTAACATATTTACAAGTGATGCCCAAGCTAAGAGAGGAGGAGGCTTTGTCTCAGAGCTGTAAAAGAGACCATCTTTGTGATGGGGTTGATCATAAGGATTGATAAATACCATTAAATCCAGGCATGGTGACATACACTGGCAATCCCAGCACTCAGGAGTAGAGGCAGGAAGATCAGGAGTTCAAAGCCAGCCTCAGCTACATATTATGCTCAAAGGTAGCCTAGTGCATTTGAGAGTCAGTCTCTCCCTCTCCCTCTCTCTCAAAAACAGTACTATTAAGTCATCTTTTATTATGTCTACTTTCAATGGGGCAGACACGCCTCAGAGGGCACAGGCATTTGATAAATAATACATGACTGGCCCATGAGTTAACTACAAAAGTATTCAGGCCCTCCCTGTGTAGGATACATGCTCCTAACAACACTAATACACCCAAAAGGCATACAGGTCTCGAAAAATATGTATTCAACGCATGGCATCTTTTATTAAATAATAAACTAACTAGGAGAACAGCATTTGCAAGCAGGCACCTGAAGGACTGGCCAGGCGTGTGACCAGTGTCTGGGACCTGACCCATGAAGGACTGCCCAGAGGTGTGCCAGGAATCTGAGGGTCTGGGAAGTGGCACTGCCACCTACATTGGGGAGACTGCACTCACACTCTACCCCACCAGTTCCCCCTTTGTAGTTGTCCTTTGTCTCCATCTACCTGCTGCTCTAGCAAAGCAGCTCCCCGATCTCCTATCTTCCCCATCTCGTTCCTTCTCCCTCTCTCCTCCCCTCCTTTTGTTTCACTTTATCTATTCTTTCCCTTCTTTGTTTTCCTTTTGATTGTCTTTCCCACAGACCACATGCTAGCACAGTGTGCGGGTCTCCATATCTCAGCCACTTTAGGCCTGGAACTCTTTTAGGTTGTCTGACTGGTGTATTCCCCTCTCTCTTTTCATTCTACCTGTAATCCAACTGCCTTATCCTGGAAGCATTTCTACTAAAATCAAGACCAAGGCAAGAGTTTCCACTTTTTCCACTTTTATCAACATAGTGCTTCAAGTCTGAGCTATAGAAATAACAGAAGAGAAGGAAATAAAAGAGACACAAACAGAAACATCAGTCAGTATATCCACACTAACAGATGATATGACTGTACATAATACTCTAGGGAATGCAACAGAAAACTCCTAGAGCTAAGACACACTTTCAGAAATGTGACAGGACACAAAATAAACATACAAAAATCAGTAACTTTCTCATATGCCAATAACAAGCATGTTGAGAAATAAATCAAGGAAACAATTTCATGTGCAATTGCCTCAAAGAATAAAATCAAATACCCTGGAAAACACCTAACTAAGGGAGTGGAAGACTCTACAATGAAAACTTTCAAACACTGAGAAGAAATTGAAAGAAATACTAGAAAAGTGGAAAGACCTTACTTGCTCCTAGATGAATCAATATTATGAAAATGGCTACACTACCAAAAGCAGTCTACAGATTTAAAGCAATATCCATAAAATGTCATTCCAATGTCATTCTTCACATACGTAGAAAAAACTCTTAAAATTCATATGGGAACACAGAACATCCCAGAGAGCCAAAGCAATCTTAAGCAAGAAGAACAACAGTTGAGACCACCATATTTGATTTCAAGTTGTATTACAGACCAAGAAGAAGAAGAAGAAGAAGAAGAAGAAGAAGAAGAAGAAGAAGAAGAAGAAGAAGAAGAAGAAGAAGAAGAAGAAGAAGAAGAAGAAACAGCATAGTACAGGCACATAGATCAATAAAACAGAATGCAGGACCCAGATACAAACCACCTTATTTTTAAATACAAAAGTGCCAAAAAATATACACTAGAGAAAAGACAGTCTCTCACATGTAGAAGAATGAAGCTAAATCCTTGTTTCTCACCACATTCAAAAATCAACTTTATCAAGAACAGAGAGGGAGAACAAGGAATAAAAGAAAGACCATGATAAATGAAGACATGAGAATAGGAAGAAGCAAAGTGCTAGAGAGGCCCACAGAAATTCACAAAGATACCCCCACAATAGACTACTGGCAATGGTCAAGAGACAGCCCGAACTGACCTACTCTGGTGATGGGATGGCCAAACACCCTAACTGTTGTGCTAGAAACCCAACTGAGAGAACCGGATGCAGAGATCCACGGCCAGGCCCCAGGTAGAGCTCCAGGAGTCCAATTGGCGAGAAAGAGGAGGGTTTGTATGAGCGAGAACTGTTGAGATCAAGGTTGGATAAAGCACAGGGACAAATAGCCAAACAAATGGAAACACATGAACTATGAACCAATAGCTGAGGAGCCCCCAACTGGATCAGGCCATCTGGATAAGTGAGACAGTTGATCAGCTTGATCTGTTTGGGAGGCATCCAGGCAGTGGGACCAGGTCCTGTGCTCATTGCATGAGTTGGCTGTTTGAAACCTGGGGCTTATACAGGGACACTTGGCTCAGCTTGGGAGGAGGGGACTGGACCTGCCTGGACTGAATCTACCAGGTTGTTGAACTCAATCCTCAGGGGAGTCTTTGCCCTGGAGGAGATGGGAATGGGGGGTGGGCTGGGGGGAAGGGGAGAACAAGGGAATCCATGGCTGATATGTAAAATTAAATTAAATTATAAAATTAAAAAATTAAAAACCAACTTTAAATAAATGAAAAATCTTAGTGTGAAACCTGAAGCTCTAAAACTGTCAGAGGAAGAAGTAGGTCAAATGCAAGATATAGGCATAGGCAAAGACTTTCTGAATGGTCCTGAAGAGGTGTCCAATCGCTCAGCAAATAATGTCAACAACTGACAAATATGATCTCACAGAATTAATAAGCTTCTACATGGCAAAGGAAACATTAATTAAGGGAAGAAACAGCCTACAGAGCAGGGGAAAATCTTTTTCAGCTAGATATCTAACAACTAATATCTAGAATATACAAAGATTTCAAAAAAGGGGGGCAGAAAGAACGTAAGAGCCAGAGAAAGGGATGGGGAGAAAAGTGACAGGTATGACATGGCTGTCCCAATCCTGAGCTCATATCAGCTGTGATTATCTGCACAACATTGGGCCTGATAAAAAACACCCTGTCATGGAGAGGAGAGCGCTCACAGAGCCCCACCTCTTCCTAAGAATTTATACATAGTCCATGGTTGATAGGGAAGCAGAGACATTTTCTCTAGTATTATAGCCATGATAAGATGCCCACGCTCCTGTAAACAAAACTAATTAAATCCATTGGGTCACACACACAAAAGATGAAAGTAGAAAGGGTGAGGTTGGAACAAAGAGAGGGTTAGTGGGAGTGGTAATGGGGTGAATATCATCAAAATACATTATGCACCATATATGAAAATGTCATAATGAAAAACTTTATGTATAATTAATATATGCAAACAAAAAAGAAACCCTTATACACTGCTGGTGGGAATGTCAACTAGTACAGCCTCTATGGAAATCAGTACAACAGTTCCTCAAAAAACTAAAAAATAAACAAATAAATAAATAAAGTTGTTACCATAGCTCAGCAAAGTACTTGCCATGCAAGTCCACCAACCTGAGTTTGATCCCTGGAACACATGTAAAGGTGAAAGAAGAGAAACAAATGGACCGCCACATATGACCTGCTCCAAGCTGTCCTCTGATCTCCACACACGCACCTTGCCACATGCAACACTGCCCCCCCAACACATAAACACAATTTTTTTTTTTAAATGAAAAACAATAGATTTACCAACCCTGGGTATTTACCCAAGGGACTCCAAGTCAAGAGACCACAGAGGTACTTGCACACCAATGTTTACCACAGCACAATTCACAACAGCTAAGTCCTGGAACCAACGTAGGTTTCCAACAACATAGGAACAGATAAGGAGAATGTGCCACAGAAAATTCCCCAGCCATAAAGAAAAACAAAATGGCATCATTTGCAGGAAAGTAGATATAACTGGAGAACATCAAATTAAGCAAAACTGAGCCAGTCTCGTGTTTTCTCTTCTATACAGTTCCTAGATTTTATATAGAAACATAAAATCACATGTATCAAAGTAGAGGTGAAGCTATCTAGGGAACAAGGTGGACTAACAGAAGGGGCGGGTAGAGAAGCAGGAGAGAACAGGGTGTGAGCGAGGGTGGGGGAAGGTGCATATATTCAATGAACAGTAAACAGCTGCATAAAAAGATCCTTATACAACACAGTACTGTGGACAATGAATACCTTGAGATCTTTTAAGGGACTCAAAACAATTTAAAAATCAAGTAAATTTGTATGATATAGGAAAAGACAAGAATTAAAATATAATTTACCAATTGCAAAGACATGAGGTGGCATCGTCCCAAGAGATTTTCCTTGATATGACTTTATTGTATCTGAAGTATATATTTTAGGTATATCAAAGTATGGGTTCACTGCAATCAGAATGTTGGCGACATATGTCTAAGTAGGAGAAGCAGAAAAAGGAAATTTCCAATTATTATTTTCCTTCAAAATTAAACAAGGCAAACAGGAGAAATAATCAGCAAATGGAAACCTTCAATTCTCATATAAACAAGACTTCAAAAATCTACATTTCTATCCCAAATTAAATATTTTCTGATTTCACTGAGCCCACCATTTCTCAAATTCCAAAGAAATACTTATTTTCAAATAAATGTCTTTATGCTGTCATTCCACAGTCATTTCAAAGTCAACACACCAAGATCATACCTTCCCACTTCCCTATGTCTCATTAAAAAAAAAAAAAAAACAAAAAAAACAAAAAACCCTCCCATGGTTCTCTAAAGTACTAGCTTCACCACCTGCTGACTCGACTTAGTCCCCATGCTGGGTCCTACAGCTCAATTCAGGTCACCGGCATCCTCCCACTATTCCACCCTGCTCTTAAAGCCTTTAAACGATCCTGTAGCTGGGTCTGAGCCTTCCCTGTCAATGAATGCTCAGGAATGACTTAGCTCTGAGGTAACCACCTGGTCTTGGGAGTTCTGCAAAGCACCACATACTAAACCACTGGCAGGTAACTATTTCATGAGCAACTTGAATTTCCTTTTAAATGTGAAATTTGATTTTTTTTTTAAAGACCATAGAAATGTACTGATAGAATTTATAAAACTACTTGGGTAGATAGAGAGCTGTAGTTTAGTAACCCTGACAAAACTGGGGCATACAATGCCATACTTCTCTCTTTCCAACTGTGGGAGAGAAGCGCTGTAAAAATCCTGGGCTCTCAAACTGCTAAATGCACACAATGTCCCCAAAGACATTTCCTAGAGGAGAGTGACTAATGAGAATGGAAGGGGCTGGAGAGGTGGCTCAGCACTGTCTGCTGGAACAAAGGATCCTGGTTTGGTTTCCCAGCAGCCTCTTCTGGCCCCCATGGGCACTAATCACATACATGCTGCACATACATCCATTCAGGCAAAACACACACATACATCAAGTAAAAAGGGATAAATCCCTAAAAATGAGGACAAAAAGTAAAGGCTCAGAGATTTCAGCAACATGAAAGTGTTAAATGAGATTCACCTATTGTTTTACTCAAATCTAAGGGAGGGTAGTGATTCTGGTAAGTACCAAATGTCGAGTTTAAATTATTACTCTAAATTGCTTCCTTCCCATAATTATGTATCTATATAAATTTGATAACTAGCAGATTTATTTAGATTTTATAATAATAACAGATGCATTTATGGGTTGCCCACATAAAATGACTTTAGAACTAAAAGGTTTAACTGGCTAAGAGAAAAGAAAATGCCACTCCTGCCTTCAGGCAACCTTGACAACACTGGTTCTTAAGCTCTACTCTGAAGAGGCAGTCTCCCAGTTCGATACAAATTAATTTTCACTGATTTACTACAAGTTAAATGGTTTCAACAGACTTTAAAACTTGGTTACTTCAGTATCTAAAACAGCACTTAGTGAGCATTAGAGTCTGCTCAATACAAGTTATAGACTGAATAAACTTTGCATCTGAAAGTATTTCTACCCAAGAAAACCTATATTCACACCTAAAGATAATCTTCACTCCGTTGAATTCATGGGGTAGAAGAGAGGAAAGCGCAGTCTTAACAGTGTGCACAATCAGGAGACAAGTAGATTCTTTGGGGCAGACTACATTAGTTCCATTTCCCAGCTGGCACTACTTGACAGATGGCAGAGACTAGATGTCATTTAGTCAGAATTAAGTAAGTACAATTAGGCAAATTGATAGTGATATAAAAGATTAAGACTGTCATTTGATCTTGTAAGTGTCAAAGAAGCCATGTGCGTCCTTCGTTCAAAAATAATGAAGCCCATCCTTATAACAGGATACCAGAGTGTGGTAATCCATCTCCAGCCAACAAAGGAATCCATGACCAGGTCAGGGCAGAATAAAATCTCATGTGTGCCCAATGAATAATTATAATTAAAACGCAGTAGCTAAATCTCCATCTGAATGAGCTGATGCAAACTACTTACAGCCAAAGCATTGTCTTTCTTTGTGTTTAATGATCTGGACATTCAAGGACCAGCATCCAAGGATAATGAAATCCTACAGTTATTTAGGCTCTATGATCAGCATCCTTATCTATCTGATACTTCTTTAGCTATTGCCTTCTATTCTAATTTACTTATTTTTCTTCATTTAGTTTTTTTTTAACTTCAGTACATATAGACTGCCTTACATTCTCTGCACAGTGTGAAAAGTGAAATTAAATAGATCTATAAACGTATACCAAAAATAAATCAAACTCCAAAATAGTTTTTTAAACATTCAAATTGAACCTTTGTAAGTCTGAAGTAGGTTAATTGGTTCTCTGAATTCATTATCTTATTCTGCAGATTTTATTATGTACCCACTATGTACCAGGATCATGGGGAGCTCTGTTTGGAGAGCATGCATTGGAACTCTCATATACATCACACTCAGACCAAGCAGGGCAAAAGCAAATGTGGCATGTGAGACAGTCCCCCACAAAATCTAAAGTCATTGGTCAAATACTTACATAGATTCTGTCTTTACTGTACCGAACTTTGACATTGTGGAGGAGTGTGGCTTCATTTAAGTACATCAATGAACCTAAGACAAAATTTTAGATTGGAGAGTTGAAAAAAAGGTAAAAGAAAATTCATTATGCATAATCACTCTGATTCAAGTTTATAATTCACTTGTTTGGGTAGATTTAATCCCATGCTTTTAGAACACAGGTACACATAAACCCCATGGGCTAGTGTAAAACTAATCCATCTGGGGTACATTGCATTGGTAGAACACTTTCCTAAAACAAATCGTGTTCACATACAGCTGTGAGAACTTTAGATGACACATTTCTAGCTACAGGAGTTACATATAGTGAGTACCAGTGATGTACTCTGCTGAGGGCAGGTTTAAATGTCAACTGTCAATCAAGTGGAAAGAACTATTGTAGCCGTTTATGACCCTACAAAGTAAAATACTAATCCAGTCCAATGCTAGAAGCTTACAGATAAAACAGAAACCATATAGATTTAGAATGTAAGGGACCATCAGGTCATTTGGACCATTCTCACAATGACTGATGAATTCAGATCATGAGACATCATGCACATCTTAACCCATCTTATTTACAAGTTAAGTTCAGAATCGGAGTAAACATCTTGTTTTTTGTTCTGTTACAGCGATCCATCTCAAGTTCTTCCTTGTCTAGTCCTTACACAATCCCATCTCCTATGTTTCACTTCCACTACATGACAGAGCAGACAGTATACTCATCTTACCTACTTTGCTTGCTGTTGGGACCATAATTTTATCAGTTATCCAAACTGAAAACAGTAGTCAACAACAGACATATCTCTTCTTGTCCTCCCATTTGATGTCAGTTTCTAAGTCTTCACATCACATAAAAAGATATAGCCCATTGCCAGGGTCATGGTAAATATACTAATGTTAACACAGTCTGAATCTCTGACATGCCCCTCCCTCCTTTTCTACTGCTCCATTGCTATGCAGGATCACTGTGCAGGCCATACCTTCTCTTTTGTGGTTACAGTGACCTCTATTTGTCTATGGCTTTAATCTCTATTCTCTCCAGTCCAGACTGCAGAGTAGAATAAGTCAACTAGAGCACTAAATCTCTTTCCATATCAAAGAAACTCGCTGGGGCTCAACTATAAACATTCGCCTTAAAATCTATTCAAGGCTGTTAATAAACCTGCATTCAAATGGTCATTTTTATAATTTTCTATACCTGTTTTAATACCTAACTTGTACACAAACTGAGCTATTTATCAAACCCACAATCTATTCATACATTGTCTCTGACTATAATATACTCTCCATACACACACACACACACACACACACACACACACACACACACACACACACACATCCTTTAAAGTCACTTCTCAAAATGATACTTTGAGATAGATATAAACCTATCTCAAAATGATACTTCTCCAACCTCACCACCTCCAGAGCTAGTCTCTTCTTTGCAATTTCTCCTGCTGCTCTCCACATCTGTCAGGATTAGGATGACAATTTTATACATCTGGTTTTAGTTACTAAATGAAATACTTAAGGGCTGCATAGTTCACTTGTTTTACATGGTCCCTCACTGAAGTTGTAGCATCTTCAGTGCCTGCATCCCCAGTATACAAGTCAATAGTGTGCACAAGAGCCTCTTGCTAGACTACTTGGCAAAGAAAGGCCATGTTTCTGCACTTAGACAATGCAGTCAGTTCACTTTCCAAGGGCCCCATTGCTTTCTGATGCCACTGGAAGCAGAATAAGAGACTACGAAGTAGGTTGGGGCTCTTAACAGCTGAGCTGTAGCTTTCCTTTGAACTGAGGAAGATATAGAAGGACTCAAGCAGCAGAGGTGTGTCTAGTCTGGGTATCCAGTCACCTTCATTCTATATTCCTGCTCTTCTTCCACACTCATCCCCTGGAAGCCCGACCTACACGTTGCTATTTTTTTACTCAAAACACTGCTGAGCCTCTCACCACATCTCACTTTCCTCCGAAACAGCTGCTTACACACTAGCATCTGCTCCCTCTAAGTGAGAACTGCTGATAGCACAGCACACACACACCCTGTTTAAAACCAGCCATGTAACCCTATACTGACATGTGGATGGCTGCTAACTGTATTCTCTTCACCCTAGTCCTTACTCCCCACCTGCCTTCTCAAGGAGATCTGTTCATTCAACCAAATAAACCCTCAACAGGCTCACTATCTGTCAGTGGCAGGAAGACCTCTCATCACACTAATCAGGCTATTTCACTTATATGGGAAAAAGTCTGCTATTTGTCAAAGTGAGAGATGTTAAGTTTCAGCCACCTCCCTAGTAGTACGATCCAGGAATGTTCACAAGGGTCCCAGAAACAATGTCGTGCACCACCTAGTTTCATCCTCCCCGCTTCTGATAGCCAGCCCTAGGGTTACTTGGCTTGGCTATTTACATGCACTACTTCATAAAGAATGCTTACTTTTTATGTCTAAGTATTTATAGATTTAACTATAGTCAAAAGAACAACAGTATTTTTTTGAGACAGAGTCTCGCTCTGCACCTCTGGCTGGCCTGAAACTCACTATAGAGACTAGGCTGGCCTTGAACTCCCCAGAGCTCTGCCTACTTCCACTTCCCAAGAGCTATAATTAAAGGTGAGCACCACCACACCTCAAATAACATTTTTTTTCAGTGCATGTACACATGCATGCATGATGGGGGATACATGGCATGGCACTGAATGGGTCAGAAGACAATTCTGTGGAAGTGGTTCTCAGTATCCACCTTTACATGGACCAGGGAAATGGAATTCAGGATGCCAAGCTTTAACTGCAAGGACCTTTATCAGCCAAGCCATAACAGTGAACTTCTGAAAGCTCTAAGACTATTTTTTGTCAGAAAGTTCTAAGACTATTTTTTGTCAGGTTGTTTTTTCTTTTTTGGAAGTGTTGGGGATTGAACCAGGGCAATGACAATGACTTCATGCATGTTAGTCAATAGACTTTTAAAAGTAAGACATCATAGAAATATAAACACAATTTATTCCCTTGGACATACTTTGGTGATATATACCATACCAAAAATGTTTAATGAAGAACATCTGTGGCTTCATTAAATTTACAATAATGACTAGATGTTATCTGAATATTTGAGATCCTGTTTATTGACTAGAACTCTAGTTCAGTGAGAGAGAGAGAGAGAGAGAGAGAGAGAGAGAGAGAGAGAGAGAGAGAGAGAGGGAGAGAGAGAGAGAGAAGGGACCCACAATCAATCTCAACATCATGGAGGCCAGTCAAGGAGAGGTGTATTTTGCTGTAGAAGTCATCGCATCACTGAGACTGAAGGGAAAACTTCTAGGCTGATTTTACACTCTGTACTTACTCTCAACATCTGGCATGAGGAATATTCATGAGGAATGTTATAGGCAATAGAAACAATAGTACCTTAAATTCAGCATGAAATTGTGCTATTATTTTCTATTTAATTGCTGAATTTACCCCTGAATTATTTTTCTATTCTGTTATTAATGCCAAGAATCAAGTAAAAATGTAAAACTAACATATTAATCTCTACATATAAAACACTTACACATGGAACTTAAAGCTAAAAGTAGTTTTGCTTTAAAAGATAACAAATACTTCTGGGTATTGGCTTGGTTGGTTGGCTGGTTTCGAGGCAGGGTCCTGCTACCCAGCTTATGAATTTGGGGTCCTCCTACCTCAGCCTCCTAAGTGCTGGGATTACAGGTGTGCACCACGATCATCCCTATACTTTTGCTTTCAATGAACCTTTACCACATGGTTCATAACCATAAACTACAGATATCAGGCATTTAATCACTACATTATCACTATGATACAGAAGAGGGGGATGATATGAGACATAAGGCAGACTGCATTTGGAAAGGTCGGTATGATAATGACAAGTCTCAGACCAAAGACTAGGTGAAGGAACAACTTTGGCTTAAAAAATATATTATAAAGTCAACAACTGAAATTGCTTAAATGACAGGGCTTCAGAAAAGAGACTTCAAGTCAGGACAGGCAGCTGCATGATGAGAACAATTAGCTTCCACATGGTACCATTGCAGTCATCGGTAAGAGCACTTGGAGGAGGCAGAGAACTCCACTGGGGCCAGGGAAAATCAACAGTGGTGAAACATAGCACAGCAAAGTAAACAGGAGAGTTCAAAAATATTAATTGGAAAAATAAAAGATGGAAAATTCAAACCTATTATGTTTAGCTACAGATGAATATATCTCTAAGAAAAGCATGTTAATATATTTAGAGGATTATTGTTACATTATATACCCTAGGAAATTTTTTGTTACATTTATGTATGTTGTAGGGAGGGGCACTGCAAGACATGGTGTGTGGGAGTCAGTTCTCTTCTTCCACCATGGGGGTCCTGGGGATCAAATTCGGGTCCTCAGGCTTGTGCAAAGTGCCAGTACCCACTAAGCCATCTCACTGGCCTCCCTAGAAAACTTGAACAGGAAGATACTTTCTGCTATTTTCAACACAATATAGTTTTCTTTCTATTTTGCTCAATTATTCCTCAAAACTGCATTGTTTCAACAGACAAACTCCCTGGCAACTTGGGAAAGGAAGAAAAATGGTGTCTTTACACCTAATAATAACGGCTGCTGTTTACTTAGTCTGTAGAAGTCAAGTATTCTGCCAAACACTTGAATGTATCACCTCTAAGTATGCAGCACACATAACAACTCCTACTTTGCAGACGAACTTCCCAAAAGCAGCCACATAAGCTTCCAAACTGAAGTCTGAATCAGAACCCACGACTGTCTCAGCCTCAGCCCACTGTGCCCCCAACAACAACACTATTTTACAACACCTGTTTTTTCATTTGGGGTCTTTCAGGCTTACTCAATTGTAAACCCCAGTGAAAAACACTAAGAATAAACCCGTATCTTTCTCTTGTCTTCTCTTTTGAGAGTATTTAAGGTCAGATGCTTCTAAGGAAATCCATAGTAAATAGAAATGATCCGCAAATACCATGCCTACCCCACTAGGTTTGGCTCTAGAACGTTCTCCGAAGACACCTCTGTTAAGGCCTAGAACTTCCCCTGAAGTTGTTGGAAGATGATGGGAACTTCTTGGGGCTGTCACTGGGGTGTGCCTTAAAGGGATGATAAGGACACGGGATTTTCTCAGTTCTGTCTTTGCTTCCTGGCTTGCGTGAAGTAAGCGACTTCCTCTACACATGCTCCTGCTGTGATGCACTGCATCTCACCAAAGACCCAAATGGAGGGGTCAAATAACCATAGACAGAAATCTCCCAATCTATAAACCAAAACAAACCTTCCCTCCTTTTTAAATTAATTCAGATATTTTGTTACAGTGATCAAACTACTGAAGTGTGATTACCTCTTAATGTTGAAAATATAAAATAAATATGCCCTATTCAATGAAAAAAGAATTTTTCACCAAGTATTTTAAGGTGTCTATAATTCAAATTAATACTATATTTTAATATAATGCTCTTAAATAAACTTTTCAATTATAAATTATTCAGCAGTGTTGTTTGCTTTGTTTAATATTGGTTTGCCATATCCAAAGAGTGATATTAAATGACTCTTGCTGTCAATTTCCAAATTACTAAGAACTCATCCCCCACTATAAGGTTTGAAATGACTTTAGAGTCAACTAAGAAGAGCCTTTAGTTGAAACTTCACACTAAATTATCACCCTTCCCAAGCTGAAATAACAGTAGGAGACACTCAAGAGACGTTCTTAGAAGTACACATGGGATACAGGAATGAACGTAGGCCTTCCAAGCTCCCGGGAGCTCTTATGAAGCCTGTGTGCTCTGCCCTAGTCTCCTGTACTAGTAATATAACCACTAACCCACTTTCTGAAAGCAGACACTTTGATGGGATGGAGAAATAACTTTGAAATTAATACTTACAGTTATCTTCCACATCTTTTTTACTGTCCTCTTCTGCAGGGAATACTTGATTTATGAGAGCCAAAAATGTCTAGTAAACAAACAAACAAACAAAAAGGTTTGAGCATTTGAGGCTTTTAGATACTAAAAAAGACAAGGAGTTCAACTGGTTCTAATTGTTCTCTATTAGAGTATAACACAGATTCTACTGCTTAACAAAGCACTCATTCAAAAGACAATAACTTTCATCAAAAACTGTGTCCATTACCACTGTAGACATGAATCAGTAAGAGCAATTAACAAATAAGTATCCCGGGTTCCCACACCCACAGTGGGACAAAATAACAAACCCACTAATCCTAACAAAGTAACAAACACACCAATCCTAAAGACATGCTAGTTACCAAAAATTAAAAGCACTTTAATATTTGCATATAAACAATTTTATTGTTTTAAAAAGGAAACATTCATAATCACTTACATATAACATAAACAAACTATTAATGTTGTTATTTGAGAAATATATTTGACAACAAGTCCTACATAAAACTATGTCAACAATATAAAAATATCTGGTTCATATAATTAAAAGTGCCACAAATAGCTGGGTGTGGTGGCACATGCCTGCAATCCCAGTACTTGGGAGGTGTAAGCAGGAAGATCATGAATTCAAGGTCATGCTTGACTACATAATGAGCTAAGGCCAGGCAAAGCTACACAAGCCCCTGTCTCCACAAAAAATTAACCCATAAATAAACCTGCACTCATTCATCCCTTAAAATGCTATGGGAGACACTGCAGAATTAAGATAGCATCTTGTAACAGAGAACAAATGATCTCAAATTACATCTAACGCGAATTAAATTTTAATTCATGCTATCTTAACAGTTATTTATAAATTTATACCTCTAAATAATTACAATTAACTCTTCTGGTTGACATTGCCAACTGTATCAAATTAAACTCTTAAGAAAAATGGTTTGGTTCTTTCACGACAATAGCTGCCAGGCTGGAGGTTTAGCTCAGTGGTAGAGTTTGTGCTCAGCATGTGCATACCAGTACCAAAATAAAAACAAAAAACAATTTGTAACTCTATGTGTGTAAGCAAACTGTATACATTAAGGTGATCATAGTTTAAAAGTGAAACCCAGGCTTCAAAGACTATTCCAATTTAAAGTTATAACCAAGTTAGTGGTATGGGGATAGCTCAGTGGTAAAGTTCTTGTGTAAAATATGTCATGCCCTGAATGCAACCTCTAGTACCACTAACACAAACGGACACCAACAAAGTCACACGCAACTTACAAGACTGTTAAACTCAACACTCTGAAAGTTAACTCTTTGCGATCCAATACATGTGTCCTCAATGTTATAAATGTGGAAGGTTTGGAGGAGAGGCCACTCTTTCAAAAGGGAACTTGGGTCAACATGAACCAGACAGTGAACAGTATGTAGAAGAAGATAGCATAAAACAATTAATTCATAGCAATGAATCTGTAGGAAAATCCATTCTGAAATAGCTGCTACTACCACAGAACTGTGTGTACACTTATCAGGGCCATAGCAACAGAGGGCTTGGTCCTAACCTGGCAGGAACTATAGCCAATGAAAAAGACTCCAGACGAGCAATGAATGCTCCAGGGGAGGGGCAACCGAGTTCCTTAAAGGTTAACAGTAAGCTAAGACAAGTCCAGAAGAAGCCTCTCTCCCTCTTCCTTCAGGCCCCCAAATTAACAACCAGCCTCTACTTTCTCTTCCCCTAAGGAGACAAAATATTTCATTTAAAAAAAATTTATCAAAAAGTTTTTATTTTTCTGATAGGAAAGTTTTTCTGTTATAAAAAGAAAACCAGGGCCCAGCAAGATGGCTCAGCAGATAAAGGCCTGCCATTAAGCCTGGGGACCTGAGCTTCATCTCCTAGGACCCATGTAATGAAGAAAGAGATCCACCTCCCTCAGGTTATCTTCTGATCTCTACTCAAAAGGATTTTGTGCAACACACACACACACAAATAATAAAAATAGCTTTTTTTTGAAAATTTAGACTTCAGTTTATAGACTTATTTGTAGACTTATAAAATGTATGTGACGCCATAACTTAAACTATGCTTCCAGACTGGTGAGATGGCTCGAAGCCTGAGATCTTGAGTTCAATTCCTGGAACCCGTTCAATTCCTGGGACCCACAGGGTAGAAGAAGAGAACCAATTCTCTCAAGTTAGCCTCTGACTTCCACATGTACATATGCACATGTGCACACAAACACACACACACACACACACACACACACACACACACACACACACACACACGCATATCCACACAACAAATAAACAAATGCACCCAAAAATAACTGAACTAAAATGTACTTCTATTGGTTCTATACATATATCTTATTAACACTAATATGACATAGTTCAAACACATTGAAATATGTAAAATATTTAACAAAAGCACATACCCTTAAATCAAGTTTCTTTTATTTTTGAACTGAATTATCCTGTCACCTACAGATGTGACAGACCTCAACAGAACAGACTCAGGAGGTACAGCCCTCACTTAATTCTGGCCTTTTAGCTTACTGTGCTTATAAAACATGTTAAGCAAAAGGCAAAAGCTTTCAAAACTTATTGTGTGTGAACTTTTAAAAACCCACTTTTAAAATAGGTGGTGTCTGTAAGTACACACAGGTACCACTAATGAGGGAAAATGAGAACACTTTATCTTTCCTTTCCTGAAGGCATTTTTAATTGGCCTCCACTAACATGGCACATTATATATTATGCATTCTGGTTCCTGGGTTGTTTACAGTAACAGAATAGTCTTCTCTCTGAAAAGACCTCATGAGAGATCCACCTTGTTTTTCTAAGGTTCCCAGAAGGATGGCAGTCATATGGCATTAGTTAACCACGAATTGGTAGAATGTAAATTATTCATGGATATTTGCAGAGCCTGAAGTAAACAAAAATTACATGCACATATTTAGCCAGAAGTAATGTTTAATAGTAGCATTTGTTAGACTTAAAACTGTGAGACTGTGGTACCAAGAAATAGCCAATCTCATGAAAACTGAAAGATACATGTCTACACTGGAGGCCTGGCTGTAAGCAAATCACAACTCCTGGTCACTTAGGAATCTTGACTAGTCTATGTCTAAGATTTTATAAAAGGAAGTAAATAATGTATGTACAGAATTAAAGTATATTTTACACCATTATCATAACAAAACAATATGTGGGAGGTTTAAGAGTCAAATGTCTTTACTTAATAGAAAGATATTTACTCAAATTCTATACGATGTAAGTTTAAGTAAGTAAGTTTAAGTAAACAAAAGAAAAAGAAAAGGAAAAGGAGACAAGATGTGAAAGCTGAAGCTTCCAAGCAGAACTTGACATCATAGCAGCAGTCACGTCATCCACGGTTGCTTCGTCACACCTTGACTACATCACAGCCACACCAGTGACTATAATAGTGTGGCATATGGGATAACAATGCTGCCACTGATAGGATCTTATCACACAACTAAGAAGAATGTTAGGTTTCTGATTATTGCAGGAACCTATTTCCTCGTAATACACACTTCCCATTTAATCAAGGAAGTCAGCCCAAAACTTCAATGACATTACCAGACATTTGGTTCCTCCACCATGTCAGGAGTATCTACTTCATTCTCACCTTTCTTGGAGAATATATATATGTGGGGGGGGGCTGTATCTGAAAGAGATCACATTTTGAAATCTCTCTGAGAAACTCACCTTGCCTTTTTGGTTCAAGGGTTCAATTGTTAAGCTGTCAGGGCCAATATCCACGATATTGCCCATCTGAAATCCATCTGTGGGGTGGGGTGCCCAAACGGGCTTTCCATCTTCCATTTTGAAGGAGGCTATCCACTATCTCCTGTTCAAAGGAACAAAAAAAAGCAACATGAATAACTGTGGAGATTTTTTTAAAATGTGTCTCCTTTATACATGCACATGTAAATCTCAAGTCATAAAAACACCGGCTACCCCTCCCCTCCCCCATCCTGCTACCTCTTGCCCTCTTGCCCACCTTAGATAAGGAAGGCAGAGGCTGCTCCACCCTCAGGTAAGTCCTGTAACCTCCCTCCTTCAGCTGTGAGTATACCAGAGCACATTCAGAAATGGAAATGCTCAGTTTTCACCTGTAATCTGAAGGTAATTTAGAATACCACCTCAAGGAATGTGGAGTTGCTCAGTACTCTTGTAGGAATAGATATCTATGGTACAAAGTTAACACGGTGTAAAAAGAACTCATTCTGGACCTGAAGGGTTGTGGGGGAGGCTTCCTGTGGGTTCCCGAGTCTGAGACAGCAGGCATGTACTCCCCAGTCTCATTCCCACACAACTGCTCAGCATATGTTTTCATTTTCTTACTTTGCTGCTTATTTAAAACTCACAGTGAGGTGAACAAATCTAAGTATGTAAGTTAATGAGTTTGGACAGATGAATGCACCATCTAGAAGCACCCTCCTCGGTTCACAGAGCATCTCTGTCCCCCTACAGTTCCCACGCCTCCCTGTGCTCAGGCATCATCTCCGATGTCCTCAGTTTTTGCCTGTTCTTGAACTTCATATAAATGAGATCATATGGTCTGCATTCTTTTGTGTCTGGCTTCCTTCATTTAAAAAGCATTTCTATATTCAGCACAGTCAACCAAAGTGCTGTGTGGGTCTACTGAGCATTGCACTGTTTACCAGTTATCTTATATTTGAATGGTTTCTAGGTAGTGCCCACTAAAGACATCCCATTTTCAACTGTTCCCATGAGGCTTTCACTCTTGGTATTCTGTGATGTTAACATTTATAATTATGCCTACTAAGTAACCCAAAGGGCACAAGCTACCCAAAATGCTTTGTTTTGAGGAGCTTCAATATTATAAGACTAATGTGTGATTCAATCTGCCAGCAAGTTGAACCTAGATGTTCTACTTTCAGTATCTCAATGGGAACCTAATTCTTTCACTATTCACCTATACTTAAAGAACAGGCGATTTATGTAACATACTGTTTGTTTTTGTGTGCCTGGGAGCTCCATCAAAGATCCCATGTGGACTCTGAGATGTAGTCCCTCACAAGAGTCACACAGAGAGAGACACATTGTCCAGTTGAAAGCTGCTCAGGTGTTGGCATCTTGCAGTGTGCTTGGTGGTTAACCTTTCCTATGCACTGGCTATAGAATGAGCTACCTTCTCTATGTAGGAAGGGCTTCTACATTTACATGTAATTCTAAGTTAACAAATGAAACAAAGATTCTCCACAGAAGGTAAATTGGTAACTCTGCTTTAGGCTTCTACTGCCTTATATGCATGTCTGCTTTCCCTAGACAACTGAAGCCACTCCCATGACATCATATACCATCTGTATGTGAGCAATACTCAAACTTCTCTCATCATCCCAGATTCCCATGGAATTCCCAGATGTTTGCCTGCCTACTGGAACATAACACAACTAACAGATATTCTGGTCTGGATCCCGCCTTGCTCTTCCCTGCATTAGTAAAGGTAACACCACTCAATCCAAATCACACCTGGAGTCATTCTCAATTCTTCCAACTCCTTCCAAATTCTCATCACCCCTTAACTTTACCAACTCTCCCTGCCACAAACATCCCATATCCTCCCACTCGCCTGCATCTCCTCTGACAGTCCAAACTAACACTGCCTTCACAGAGGTTTCTGCAGTTACTCTTACAGAGGTTACCTGCTTCTACTCTTGCCAATCTTCAGACTAGCACTAATCCTGCTAAAACATCCATCTCATTGGGCCACTGTAATTCCATCAGGGCATAGACCATTTATTTACTGCTTGCTCTAAGGCCTAGTACGATATACACAACTTGACAGTCACCCGCGCATGAATGAACTGCTCACACCACCCGGGAGAGGAAACAGATGACAGACTAGAAAGAGTTGGATTCTCCTAAAACCAAGGCTTGAAACTCTGCTCCACCACGGACTGCTCTAAGCCAGTTGCCTCCCCGATCTTATCCTTACCCTTATCTCAGTGGTGGGATAGTATCACTTACCTTACAGAATTGCTGTGGGGATTAAGTGACATAAAACTGAGATCGCCACTCTAACAGACCCTCGTCACACCTCTCCTGCCCCCCCATATCCTCTCATTAAAACCACTAATAATTTGAAAGCAGTCTTCTATACACATAAAGAAATGGACAGTGGTGATCATTTAGGAATAATTATCCTTTAAAAAGTTCTGAAAACATCAAAATCACACAGCAAAGCACCAATCCAAAAATAGAATGGTAAACTGAACTATTCAAATCGCTTTCTCAATTTAAACCATGTTCTGAAACTCTTCAGTGAAGACTGCAAAGTTCAAGGCACATATCTAACTCTGCTTCTTTCATCACGGCCCTAAATCTGTAGTGAAGCGATTCTCAGAAAATCTGTCAGGGCTGGTGAGATGGTTCAGTAAGTAAAGTTGACGGCTACCAAAGGTGACAATCAGAGTTCAACTCCCAGAACCCACATTGTGGAAGAATGTGAGACCTGAGTTCCGAAAATCGTCCTCTGACCTCCACATGCAGGCCATGGCACATTTATGTGGATACACTCACAAACATACACACACGGTAAATAAATAAAGAGTTATAAAAAAGAAAATCTTCCAGGAAACCCTTCCTGTCAACCCTCATTCTTACTAAGAATGTTCACATTTGCCAGAGTACCTCAAGGCATTGTAAACCAGGCAAGGTGGCTCACAGCTACAATCTCAGCACTCCGAGGCTGAGGCAGGACAATCACCACAAGCTCAAATCCAGCCTAGACTACATATTGAGACCTTTCTCAAAAAAATCAAATAAATAAGCCAACAAAAGACTCTATAAAGTGATCCATTAAAGGGCAGCTCCAATTCCCAGCATTACCCCAAGAGATGCCTTAAACTCATGGAAACTAAAAGGAAGTCTGGCTGCAGGAATACTGAGCAAAGAAGTCAGTGAGCTTTGCTGGCATTCATTGTGGGAGTTTAAAGTTGTCAACATTCCCAAAGTCACTGGGGAAAACACCATCATTAACTGAAAACTATGTATTTATATAGCTCGTGCTGGGATCAAGCCCAGGGCCTCACACTGGGTTGGCAAATGCGCTCCACTCAGCTGCGCCCCAAGTCTCAGCTGTATTTGCTAAGTAAGCATGCCAGGAACCACTAGAAGCAATCTACAGAGGCGCTGAGGAAGCTACAGAAGGCACTCCTGGCCTTTCCCAGGGGCCTTCACCTACCTCGGAAACAACTTACTAGAAGTTAGGAGTCATAAACACAAGCACACCCACATTCATCTTCCTCTGGACTAGTGATGAGTCCAACAGTGTCCATGTGCCGTGTGCAAGGCAGACAGATTCATTCTACAAAATGTGAGCCACCGTCTGCATAGCACCAGTACCTTCAAAATGACCCCTAGGAGTCAAGTTATGAGGTATAGCAATGCCTTGTGCTTTCTTAGCTAGACATTACACATTAAGCAGAAGCTAGAAGAATTTTGATGTTGGGCTGAAAGAACCAAATAACTAAAAAAAGAAAAAGAAAGAAAGAAAGAAGCATTAAGCAGAACAAGCAGAAACTCCTAGGCCTGCTTACACCTTTATTATTTCTGTTTCTCTGAGTACCTACTGTGTGTCACATATAACTAGGTGCTCAGAAGCGAACAGTGAACAAAGAGAATGATGTCTGGCCTCAGGGAGTTGCTGTCTAACAGGAAAATGACTAGGGGAAAGAGGGAGAAACAGAAAGGGTACAAACCCCTGTGGTATCAGACCTTAGGGGGGGAGGCAGTGAAGAGAAGAAAGATGTATCAAATTTTCCATTTGAAGAGATTACTCCTGTATCTGGTAGCCCCTGGCATACACCTTTGGCACAAAGCTTTCCACTGGCAGCTTCTCTCACCTGTATCAGTGTACCCCAGGGCTATTAGCTTCCTGGTGCCCAGACACCGTGAGAAAACTGGGCACTAACAGTTGGCCACAGATGGTGCGTGTTGCATGCATCCAATGCTCTCCTTCACCCAGCACTTCTGTCCCACAAGAGATTATCTGTACGCCAAAATTCCTTAACGCATTTAAGCAAGATCCCCTTTATTCCTAAACTTCCTCTGAAAACACCTTCCTAAAAATATTTTCAGGTTATTCTTCTTCAGTTCATTATGGAAAATATGGGCTTTGTTTTATTACTATTATATGGTATCATATATTAATTAAATATTAGTATTGAAATTTACTGTGAACATATTGGTTTTCTAAAAAAAAAAATTATAGCTAGAAAGCACTGCTAAATCCAGATAAGGACAAAGAAATAAGAAAACATCTCAAGATTAACAAGCTCCAAAAATAACATCAATTGAATGAAGAATTTGAATTTATGCTCATTTATTCATATTTTTCATAAACATTTACTAAGCACATACTATGTATGAGCCACTGCTTTAGGTTTAAGTTATGATGGAAAAATACAGAGGTCAACTGATTTTTAGTGTAAAACATTAAAAAAAGAGAGAAAGATCTACAACACCCCTCTTGCACATCTGGCTGACGGCGGTATGTACTGGTCCTGGTGACTGACCACTGAGACCCTACAGGTATCACTCAATGTCTAAAGTTAAGTCTATGACCACTTCATGCACAGAGCTAGTGACCAAGGCTACCCTGACACTATTTTTTAAAAAATCACTACAAATACTATTCAATCTGAATTGTTAAGATTAGTTATACGATTTTTCTTATAGATTTTCAAAGACAAGATCACAAATCATATTTTAGATATAAACTCCTGCATGAATTGCTATTACAAAACAGGCTTGAAATGAATGGTACAGCAATCAAGTTCCCTCATAATTCACAAGACCAAGATGCTTTTCAATTCTACTAACTTGGGTTTGAGTATAGGTTTGCATGCACACGTTAGATAAAAACAGGAAATAAAACAATTTTTCCTCACAATGGGTATTCAGCTAATAAAAGAAAACCAAATCATATGCATCACAAACTCTTCACCACATCCTAGACATTACATTAAGATACTTTGAACATTCTTATAACTTTTTTCATACAACACATTTTGACCTCACTTTTCCTCTCCCTTAACTCCTCCTAGACCCTCTCCACTTCCCTACCCTCCCAACTTCATGCTCTTTTGCTCGCGCTCTCTCTCTCTCTCTCTCTCTCTCTCTCTCTCTCTCTCTCTCTCCCTCCCTTTCTCAAAAAAAAAAATCAAAATCAAAACAAAAAAATCCAGTAAGATAAAAAAAAATGCCAAAACAAAACAACTTTCTTGGTTAGGAGTGGGGCTTTGTATCCACTTCCCCCGTTTAGTGCTGGGATTATGTCTGTCTTGAACCTGTGCAGGTTTCTGTGGGTGCTGGCACAGTCACTGTATAAGTTTATATGTGCGTTAGTCCTGCTGTATCTGGAAAACACTATTTCCCTTGGAGTCATTCACTACCTCTGACTCTTACAATACTTCTGCCCCCTCTTCTGAATAGATTCCTGAGCCTCGAGGGGAGGGATTTGATGAAGACATCCCATTTATAGCTGAGTGCTCCAAAGTCTGTCTCTGCACATTGTCCAGTTGTGGGTCTCTGTTAATTCCCATTCATTATAAGTAGTTTCTCTGATGAAGGTTGAGCCCTGATCTCTGGGTACAGCAATATGTCATTAGGAGTCATTGTATTGCTATGTTCCCTTAGCAGAATATTAGTAGTAGGTTTTCCCCCTAGGGCTGTGGCCTCTCTAGTCTCAGGCTCCTGGTCACTCTAGCAGTGCCAGATGTGAATCTCATCTCATAGACTGGGCCTCAGATCCAATCTAGAAGGGTTGGTTACTCCCACAGTGTTTTTGTGCCACTGTTGTGCCAGTAGATCTTGAAAGTAGGTCACCATAGTGGGTCACAAGGCTTGTCGATGGGTGGCACTGATGATTGCCTTTCTCCTCTGGTAGCATGCAAAGGACCTTCCAGAACTATGAATGCTAGTCAGTAGGAGTGAAGTGAATGTTTTCTCTCATTTAACTATTAAATCTCTGCCAGGTGGCTCTTATCCCTTTTTATAAGAAACTGAGTTTTGGAGGTTTAGACATTTGTCCAAACAGAAATAACAAAGAAAGAAAGGAAAAAAGGACCACTAAACACTGAGTGACTGTCCCGGTTTGCTTTCTGTTTCTGTGATTAAACACTCTGATGAAAAGCAGCTTGGAGAGGACACGGTTTATTTGACTTACACTACCAGGTCACAACACATCATTGAGAGAAGTCAGGGTGGGCATCCAAGCAGGAACACAGGCAGGCACCATGGAAGAATGCCACTTGTTGGCTTGCTGGTTCTCAGCGAGCATTATTATAAAACCTGGAACCACCTGCCAAGGGGTCACACTGTCCACAGTGGTCCAAGCCCTTCCTCCATCACTGAGCAATGAAGAAAATGCCCCATAGACTTGCCCATGGGCCAACCTTATTGAGTCAGCTCTTCAGTTGAGGCTCCCTCTTCCCAGGTGACTCTAGATTTGTCAAGTTGACAGCTGACAGTGACCCAAATCCGACTCTTAATCATTGTACTACATGCCTTTGTTTCAGGGAGCTTCCTGTCTGCATCAGTGGTTAATGTCAATATCTTGAAAAAGATTTGTTAATGTAATACAACATTGTTCTGTAGTTTAATGTCATAACAATAAAAAACACACAAGTACTACATCAAGAAACAATACACTGCCTGTGAAAGCACAGGACAGCTCACATCAAGTTCCAATCACAAAGAGTTTCTGCTCACTCCTGCCTACCCTTCCTCTGGAGGATTAATGCTTGCTAAAGCCTGTCTTTTTAGAGATTTACAGCACACTGACATTAACAATAACACAAATAGATCCACTCTTCCTGAGAAGAACCTGGTCCCAAGTTATGAGAGACAGTCACACCCAGAAGTGTGCTGCCAGAAGCACCAATACAGCCAGACACAAACCTCTGTTGCCAACACAGAAGCTGACCATGTGTCTTGTTCAGATGCCGTGGACAGCACCACTCACTGACCTGACCATGTGTCTTGTTCGGATGCCGTGGACAGCACCGCTCACTGACCTGACCATGTGTCTTGTTCGGATGCCGTGGACAGCACCACTCACTGACCTGACCATGTGTGTCTTGTTCAGATGCCGTGGACAGCACCACTCACTGACCTGACCATGTGTCTTGTTCGGATGCCGTGGACAGCACCGCTCACTGACCTGACCATGTGTCTTGTTCAGATGCCATGGACAGCACTGCTCACTGACTTGACCATGTGTCTTGTTCAGATGCCGTGGACAGCACCGCTCACTGACCTAAGTAAGCAAGAGGGGATGTTTGTAGCCCATCCTCCAGAGGCATTGTTTAGGGACAATGGACAACTAAGGTAGCCCACCTTTCTAGAACCTACATACCTTCCTTTGAAAATCCCTATAAAACATTCTTCCTTGGGGCAAAGGGTAAGATGATCATTGGAAGACAAGAGCCTGCTATATTCCAATGGCCAGCTTGTTGTCAATAAAGCTCTTTCTTTGGCAGTCACTCTGCCTCTGGATGCACTGACTCCATCAGGTGGCAGTGGTTACACTTGTTTTTTAACTCTATTCTTATATCACAGTCAACACAAAAGACTCTTGTGACCTAAAAAGGTGCCGAGACTCACACTACCAGTCAGCAAGGCTATCAATTCTGTGCAGTGGATACCTACTGGCTACCCACTAGTCCCATTCACTTCTGACCTGCCTGCATAGAGTCACAGCACACAGCATGAACGCTTTAGGTGCCATCTGCCCTAGCTTGTTCAGATGATGTTTCTAACATTCTGGCTATCAACTGGAGTTCCCAAAACACCCTTGAGTTCTCAGTTTGCTCAAGTAGCTCACATAAGCCAGGGGAACACGGATTTACACGTGAGGGTTTATAAAATATACTACAGGGGGCTGAGGAGATAACTCAGAGAGCAAAGTGTCTGCTGCTCAAGAATGAACTCAGTTTGGATTCCCAGTACCCATAGAAAAGCTTGGTGTGGAGGTGAATCTGTGCAACCCCAGCTCTGGGGATGGAAGATGAGGGAAGTAGGAAGATTTCTGGAGCTCGCTGCCGGTCAGCCTTGCCCAACTGGAGAGTCACAGGTTAAATGATAGATTCTGTTACTGATTACTTTGTGAAGCATGATGATTTTGACCTCATGAGCACACGAGGACAAGCACACCTGAATACACACATATACCACAGTCAGACAGACAGAGAGTATGGACACAGATAAAATGATGCATCAGGTGAGGTGCTAGAGTCTCCTCTGTCCTTTGGGCTTTTATGGAAACTTAACATCAGCAAGACATTTGATCAAAACATGATTAGGCCGGGCGGTGGTGGCGCACGCCTTTAATCCCAGCACCCGGGAGGCAGAGGTAGGCGGATCTCTGTGAGTTCGAGGCCAGCCTGGTCTACAGAGCGAGATCCAGGACAGGCTCCAAAACTACACAGAGAAACCCTGTCTCAAAAAACAAAACAAAAAAAAAAAAAAAAAAACCATGATTAGACTAAAGGATGTGACCCAAAGCTAAGAGATTAGCTGGAGAGCCTCAGCAGAGTCAGCTTCACGCAGCATTCACCCTGGCCTCTTGTGCAGTGTTTCGCCCTGCAGGGTAGAGGGCAGGATGCCCTGGGGTGAGGGTCTTACCACTGTATGGCAGAGTAAGCCAGAGAAACTCCCCATAGTCAGATCTAAGGCAAAAAAATAAAGGAGGCGGGGAGATCAGAGTCTCTATTACCCGTCTTGGAGAAGAGAAATTCTAGCTCCTATTGCCTACATAAAAACCTAAATACATACAACATATATGCATGTGTAACATGAATGTGTATCATATATGTCCTATGTCATAGTATCACAAACGTGTTCAGATACTGTACAAAATGAGAAACTTAAACTATCTTTTCAAATTTCTTTTCAGAGGCCATTTGAATTATTTTTAACTCTACTATGTAGCATCCATTTGAAACAATATCCATTAAGCAAAGTCCAAAACTGCCAATTTTCTGTTTTAAGCCTAATTAAATATTCCTCAAGCTCTCATAACACTATATACTCATTAGCATAGTTGTGTGCCCATGTGTTCAAATTTCTTTTCTATTACTAGAGCCAAACCATTCTTAGGGACCATTCTAAGACCCCATCTCTTCATCCACTCCACTTAACTTACCCTGTCCCAGTCACAAAAGGACACTTCATGGAATCTCACGCTCTCCCTTCTCCCTATTTTCTCCTACTTTCCTCTTGCCCAATATCACATGGTCAATTTTTCCCTCTTGCTACTGGGCTATTCCATATTCTTCTGTTCCACTCTCCCTATTTTCTCACTTATTATCTTCTCTTAAACCTATTCCTGTCCAATGTACACCTCAACCCCCCAAGATGACCAATGACCACCGCTTAATCACACAGTCAAGTTTCTATCTTCAAGTTCATGAATATGAGGCATTACCTGACAAGCTGGATTCTTTCCTCCTTGAAGCAGGTTATCACTTATGTGACTCTTTGGATTTTATTCCTACTCTGCTTCAACTCCTTTCTTGGTTTCCTGTGGCCAAAATCTTCCTTCATTCCTTACCTGTTCTGCTGTTCCTGGTCTTCCTGATTTGTCCAAGTCAGAAATAGTTAAGACTGAGTTCTCGGAATTTTTTTCTGCATCCACTCTCATTTTTCACTTTAAATATCTCATCTAGTCTTAAAATATTGAACCTTCTGACCAATAATGGCACTAATATTATTAAATATATCTAATAATGGGGCTGGGGAGGTGGCTTAGCAGTTAAGAGCACTTGCTGCTCTTGCAAAAGACACAGGTTCTATTTCCAGCACCCAAACTCTAGTTCCAGGGAATTCAGTGCCCCCTTCTGACCTCTGAGTGCTAATACTCACATTTAGCACACACATAAATTCGGGCACACACACACACACACACACACACACACACACACACACACACATACAATAAAAATCCTTTTGAACGTGTATTACTAATGCCCAAATTTCTAGTCAGAACAGAATCCTCTCAGGTGAACTAGAGTTCATGGACTGCTTGAAACCACTACTAGACAACAGCCATCTCTACCTCACACTACCCTACACCCTAACTTCCTATAACAGCCATCTCTAATTCACCCTACCCTACACCCTGACTTCCTATAACAGCCATCTCTAATTCACCCTACCCTACACCCTGACTTCCTATAACAGCCATCTCTAATTCACTCTACCCTACACACTGACTTCCTATAACAGCCATCTCTAATTCACCCTACCCTACACACTAACTTCCTATAACAGACATCTCTAATTCACCCTACCCTACACACTGACTTCCTATAACAGCCATCTCTAATTCACTCTACCCTACACACTGACTTCCTATAACAGCCATCTCTAATTCACTCTACCCTACACCCTGACTTCCTATAACAGACATCTCTAATTCACCCTACCCTACACACTGACTTCCTATAACAGCCATCTCTAATTCACTCTACCCTACACACTGACTTCCTATAACAGCCATCTCTAATTCACCCTACCCTACACCCTGACTTCCTATAACAGCCATCTCTAATTCACCCTACCCTACACCCTGACTTCCTATAACAGACATCTTTAATTCACCCTACCCTACACACTGACTTCCTATAACAGCCATCTCTAATTCACTCTACCCTACACACTGACTTCCTATAACAGCCATCTCTAATTCACTCTACCCTACACCCTGACTTCCTATAACAGCCATCTCTAATTCACCCTACCCTACACCCTGACTTCCTATAACAGACATCTCTAATTCACCCTACCCTACACACTGACTTCCTATAACAGCCATCTCTAATTCACCCTACCCTACACACTGACTTCTATCTTCCTTTAAATCTGTTTTCCTCTCAGTACTCTTCTCATAAAATGACAGCTTTAGCTCACAGCTGCACATGTTAGAAACTCTGAAGTCATCTTTGATTTCCACCTGCATAATGTTTGAGCAAACCCTGTTGCCTCTGGCTTCCAGTTTGATCTAGAATCTGACTTAATCTCAGTATAACCAATTCCTACCAGGGCCTAGTCCATATATTCTTTCCAAGATAACAAGAATGTCTCTGTCTGGTTCCCCTGCTTCCTCCTTACCTGTTCACAGTCAGCTCTAAGGACATGGGTCAATTTTGACTCCTTCATCACCTAAGTTATATCACATTTTTGTTTTACACATTCCATAATGCTACTCACATAAAAACCTAACTCTGCAGTGGCCCACAAACCTTCCACACATGCTGCCTCTTGTTCATAAGCCCTCTGATGCTCACTGTTTCTACACTCCCTGAGCTTCGTCCATGATGGCTCCTTGCTGCTCCGAGAATACACAGCAGTGCATCCTCTCCAGAGCTCTGCCATGGAAAGTTATCCTGTGCCTGAGGATACCAGCATAGTTTGCTCCCTTATCTTCTGCTGATCTTGCCAAAGGATTATAATGTTCCAGCAGAGACCCACAGATATAGGCTCACAGTAGCAAGCTTCCTCAAAACAAGGAAGACTTGCATTTACAGTAAAGGCACTTGCTGCCAAGCCACTCAACCTGAGTTCAATCAATCCCTGAGACCCACACTGTAGGAGGGAACACTCTCTGAAAGTTGTCTTCTGACCTCTACACATGCACCATGCATGGCACATGCACACCTCCCCATCCCCCCCCCACACACACACAAATAATAAATAAATGTAATTAAATATTTACAAAAGAAAGAAACCTGCAATGATAAGATCAAAGGAGTTACTCAAGGAAGAAAGGAAAATCCTGTCCTGTTTTCAGCAGGCTAGTTGAAGCCTCTAGAGGGTGAGGCTGACCTAGGCTAGCCGCCCTTGGCCGTGCATCTCTCAAACAGTGGGAAAAAGAGAAAAAAAGCTTCATCTCCTAGCAATTTGGCTTTCACTGGGCCTTTCTTACACCTCAAAGACATACAGATGTGAACTTTCTACTTTGTTTCTACTGAGGACACTCGGATTTAATTCTATAGTGTGTGTTCACAACAACTGCTTTCGTATATCTGCCATTGTGTCACTTTTTTCTGTCTCTAAAACAGCATGGGGCAAAACTCAATCCACCCTCAGAATTTCTAAAATCAATGGGGCAGCAAAATCTGTAGCTACTCATTTCACTTTTACATATTTTAGATTATTGTAAGCTAAGTTACTATTCCTGGCATGCTTAATTTTAAAATGTCTGTGTATCTAAATGCAAACATTTATAGAGTAAATTTTAACTCACAGTGATGGCATTATGTATAGCAGCTATTGCCTTTCTTTGAATGGTCTCAGCCCCATCCAAAGCACATGCACACACACCACTACTGCCTCTTTAAGCAGTCTTTATCTTGGCCATATCTGACTAAGATACAGAACTCTAAAAGGCAATACCAGCAGCCACAGCTGCAGGGGATCAGGGCACAAAGCAAGAAGTGCTCTCAGTGGAGTTCTATAAAAACAGGGTTTTACCAATTCTACAAGGAGGGAATCCACCTAAATGAGGGAGTCCCACCCACAGCTCTGAAACTGGCAGTGCTGAGTGGGCCCACAGTTAAACATCAGCCTCTTCCACAGGAGCAGGCCACCCACAGAGGAACAGACTGAAAGTGGCTGGTACACAGGGGAGCTGAGATGCTGTTGTACAAAGCAGATTCATAAAAGAATATTAAAGGACTTCATGACTCACGGCTCTGAAAAAGGCAGACATTAACTGCTTAGTTCTACTCATTTATATCTTAGTGAAGAAAAAAAAAAAAAGACTGTGACATCCACAATTCAAAAGGCTTTAAGGCCTATTTGTTCTCTCTCTATGATGACCCAGCAGGCAGAACTCAGCCACCATCTTCCCATAACCTAGCATAAAGACAGGCACATTCAGAGAAAAGGGCAGACGATAAGATTCCACTCAGTAATGTTTGCTGACATTTTTTCAGGGTATATAGAAGCCGATCTCACCCAGATGAAAAGAACCTAGTGGATTATTCACTAGATTAAAAAAGCTCTGCCTTCCAAGTCTCCACAACCTCAGGAACATCTTAGAGACAATGCTGTTCACAGATATGTTCACAGATGCAAACTTTAAAAGACTTCAAAGGAGCTGGAAAGATGGTTCTGCAGTTAAGAGTATGTACTACTCCTGAAGAGGACCTAAGTTCAGTTCCCAGCACTCACATCAGTGGTTCAAAACCAACTACCTGTAACTCCAGTTCCAGGGAGTTTGATATCCTCTTCTGGCCTCCCTGGGCACCTGCACACATGTAGCATATGCATACACATTTTTCTTTAAAGTTTAAAATTAGCCAGGTGGTGGTGGCACACACCTTTAATCTCAACATTGGGGAGGCAGAGGCAGGCAGATCTGTGTGAGTTCGAGGCCCACCTGGTCTACAAAGAGAGTTCTAGGACAGCCAGGGCTCCACAGAGAGACCCTGTCTCAAAAAACCAAAAGAAAAAAAAAAAAGAAGCAAAGAAAAGTTCTTAAATTTTTAAATGCAAAGACAAATCCTATTTATAAATCTAACAGGAATTACTTAGGGTTTTTATTCTTTGGCACTGTTGGTATAATATATGCTTCACTATTACAACCTCAAACTGTATTTTAGTCTAGTCCCTCACCAACTCCTTTTTGGAACTGTTCTTTTGTATTTGGCCACACTGTCAATATATGACCATCAGTATTCATTTTAATAGCCAAGGGACCTCACTCTTAAACTCCAAAGTTAAAATGATGTGGGTCGCTGTACACAATACCTGATGGTACTAGACACGATAACAGCAATGCCAGGGGGAACATGCCTAAAGCCCAGAAAGAAATGATGTTTGGAGGTCAACATATCCAGACAGCAATTCCAAAACAAGCTCCTTGTGCTACAGCGATTCCAGCCAGTTCCTGTTAGGGAATCCAATCTTCCTTTCCAGCCACCACGTGGGTCAGGAGGAGCATTTGGAGGTCCTTAGACAAAGGCTGTGCTCCTCTGCAGAATGAAGTGATTACAGAAGATGATCATCGTCTCTTAGCTCCACAAAAGAACCTGAAGAACTGAGTTAAAAGTGTATGTGGGGGAGGGGGGTGACTTACACCCACCCTGAAAAATTAACCAAGAGGACAGCTGGAAATCTACACCGAGGCTGCCTATGACCAGCTAGAGTCACCGGCATAAATGCAGAGTGGCATCCACAGCTCATTACGATCCTAACACACACAGCTGTGGACGGAGATTCCCAGGAGGCACATGACACTGTACCTGTTGTTATGTAGCACAGTTCCCTCCAACAACAAGCGGGGAGCCTCATGAAACTAGGAAGGAAACAGACCTCATGGATCCAGGAGAGCTGAAACTTCCAAGTTCCACAAAGTCCTCTTCCCGAGGTTATGAAAGCAGCGGAGAGCTGCTGGGGAGGAGGCTGGGAGAAGAGGCTCTGGAATCTGCCGGGTGGCGAGCATCTCCTGCAGAGAAGGCCCGGTTGCAGCTTTTGTGAACTATCACCCATGCTGACCCGAGCTTTCTGGTGATGTAGCTGCATATGAGTTGTCTATGCTCCTGTAAGTAACCCATGACATATACTCCTGAAACTAACACACAGAAAACTCACTGGTTCACTCGGTTGGATTTTGGCTGAACGGCTATTTTTTGTCTGTCATGAGTTCCCTATCTGGGATGAGGAGGTGTGTGTGTGTGTCCTGTCTCCCCGGAAAAGTCTCACATAACACCCACACTAAGCAATGAATCAAAAAGCACTAATCCTTTGTAGCGAGCCCTACTCATCTGCTAAACCTTCTGCCCTTCTGGCTTCCTCCTTTGGAAGTGTACGATGTTTTCCTAATAAACTGTCTCGGGCTTCTGTTGCAATTGTGTCTCTGCTCTGTTCTCTATTCCCGGACACGGGTACCTGGAGCCCCTCTGAAACCTGGTGTCAGCTAATGGATTAGAACATCCATCCCTTCAGGGGACATGGAAAGATAGATCAGTGCTTACTGCTCTGGCAGTAACTCACAAACACCTGTAACTCCAGTTTCCAGGGGATCTGATGCCTCTGGTCTCAGAGGACACCCGCACTCACACACACACACACACACACACACACACACACACACACACACACACACACTTTAAAATTAAACTAAAATTAAATACCCTTCAAATCAGACTCACTCACTGCTTGTTATTCAACATAGCATTTCCCATTAATGTGCTGAGTTGAAAAACTTAACAAAATAAATACAGTAAGAGATTCTAACCACAGATAAAAATACAAACTTGAACCAAACACTAGGTAAGGTGTTAAGCTTTGCTTTGTTTTCCAATAGATTTATATACACCTCCACTTCTAAGCCAAGAGAACTAAGCATTACAATAGGAATTTCCATGAGTGGAATAATCTGCCTGCCGTCTGACTTCTTTAGAACAAAGCTGAACACAAACACGATGTGTATATCATTCTAATCCTCCATAACGGTGAGATCTTACAAAACCACGACGGTTTCATCAAATCACAAAGTTGTTGAAATAGTCATTTCTTGACAACAGAAATCATCACGATAAAACATAAAAACTGATTATACGATCAACTCCTGCTTTCCCAGCTGAGCACAGACAGTTAAATGAGAGCAGCGTGAAGGATTAAAGGGCTTCAGGTTCCCCAAACCCGGTCAAAAGCAAGGGGCCCGCATGCCGTCTTCTTCAGCACATTCCCAGTGGAAACCTCCCTGGTGGTTCTGTGGGCACTTTGCCCTTACTTCTGACTGCCAACATGGCTGCGCATGACTTCCTTCAAAGCAGTTCCCTCTCACACACACACCAAAGTCCAATCGGAGTCCTTATGTTACCAGCTTTACTTAAAGCTCCTAGTTATGGAGGTAAGCTAAATTCAAACACTGAATCAGAGTAGTTCAATGGTTCAGTTACAGTCTCCCATCTCCTCCATTCTTAGACTTATTTACACAATGACTACTCAACAATTAAGATTCAACTCAGCTACAGTTTGGCCTTCATTCACAGGACTTACCATCCTGGAGTAGACTGTTAGAACTACTAAGTAACTTTCTGAAAGAAGACATTTTTTCCTTCCATGCTGGAGCCTGCTTTGTTTCTGCAACTTGGTTATTCACATTAAAGTGGTATTCCCAGCAACTCCCTTACAAGAACCACTCATGCTGATGGTGTCCTTTAAAGCTGCATTATTATACTAGCTTTGTATTAAGTTAGTAAAGGGACATAGTTTATTTTTTAAATATCCAATGGTAGCAATCTTTAAAGCTTGTCTAACCAGACACAGTGCTGCACCCTCCTTTCCTGGATGCATTCTGGAGCTGCTGGGACCTGCCTTCACAGCTCTCTACTAAGTACATATTTAAGTCCCTGTATGACCACCAGGCTCCCTCTCCTACTTCACATTTAGATGATAGATTGAACACAAATACACACATTTATTAAATATACAATTTACTCTAGGCTGAAAGACACTTTTCTTCAAGATTTTGAGGGCACACTTAAGTATTTGTGGCACGTTGAATTACTATGCCTGTAGGTTCCATCCTTTGTATTGCCTTTGCCTCTGCCCCAAGACTAAGAAGCCTGGAGGACCTTGAAGGGTCAGGTCTTCATCTTGGGTGTTCTCAGTTTCCATGGTAATATAGCTCAGTAGTCACTGCTTGGCTTCATTGTGGTACACACTGTTTTTTTTTCCCTTGGATTTTTCAGACAGATCCACTACATAGCCCAGGCCAGCCTCTATTTTCTGGAATTTCAGATGTGCACCATCATGCCTGACTCACTATCCTGCATACTCTGAGGGCTCAGTCAGAATGGAAGTATACCCATATCTGCTGAGGAATGTCTTGATATTGTTTCTTTCTTTTCTTCTATCTTATATTTTCTGTTTTCTCTGGAAGTTTGACAACTCAGTGTCAGTGTTATATGCATATGACTTGCTACTCTTATTTTTTCTTTTTTCTATTATCTCGTTTATCTGTTTATTCTAACCTTCCTGGCAATGTCTTCCACTTGGCTTTCTGCTGTGGGATGGTCTGTATGTCAAATTGCTCTGATTGGTCAATAAATAAAACACTGATTGGCCAGTGGCCAGGCAGGAAGTATAGGTGGGACTAACAGAGAGAAGAAAAGAAAGAACAGGAAGGCGGGAGGAGACACTGCCAGCCGCTGCCATGACTAGCTGCATGTGAAGATGCTGGTAAGCCACGAGCCACGTGGCAAGGTATAGATTAACGGAAATGGATTAATTTAAGCTGTAAGAACAGTTAGCAAGAAGCCTGCCACGGCCATACAGTTTGTAAGCAATATAAGTCTCTGTGTTTACTTGGTCGGGTCTGAGCAGCTGTAGGACTGGCGGGTGAGAGAGATTTGTCCTGACTGTGGGCCAGGCAGGAAAACTCTAGCTACAGCTTTCTAATCTTCTATTTTAATATTTAATATGTGGTCACACTTTTAATTTCCCTCTCTGGTCTGCTGCCTCCTGACTATCCGTTGCTACTGCCTGTCTGCTCTCCTTGCTGGAAAGGCATCCCCCAGCATACACGGTTTTCCACTCCCATTCTGCTTAATAAAAAACAGCTGAATGACTTTATTCTCAGGTAACTGGGCAGGGCCAGTCACATTGTGCAGAGAGGCTCCCAAAATGTATGGTCCTTCCTCTTTCCACACAGTTTCTTGAGATAAAAATAGGCTTCACAGACAGGTTAACAGAGATGCACAAAGACATCAATAATGAAAAGGCACAACAGCAGAAAAGTCCATAAAATTATCAGAACCATGGCTGTCCATAATTCTGAACATGTTAACAGCCAACATATGATTGAAATCCCACTCTTGTTTAATTTTATTATTTTTGCTTCATTTGAGTAGCCGTAAGTACTAGGCTATAAATAAAAGAAGATTAAGGACAGTATCAACAAAGCTATATAGAATTCTCAGCACAAGATAAGACCCACGAAGGTAGTACCTACCTAAAATCCCAGATTCAAGAATAGGAGGCTAGAAAATCAGGATTCAAGATCACCCTGACAGCAAGTTCAAGGCCAGCCTGTGATAAATGAGACCCTGTGTGTGATTCAGACAACTTCATGCTACAATGTATATTGCGGAAAATGATTTGAAATTGGAATTAGTTAGCTCAAAAGTGTCCTTTTACCATGCTTACGCAGGGCCCAGGAGGTGGCTCAGTGGACAAAGGTACTTCTGCCAAGCCTGACGACCTTCATGCCACACCCAAAACTCCTACAGTGGAAGGGCAGGTTGTCCTCTGACCTCTACATATGCTCCACACACCCAGAACACACACACACACACACACACACACACACACACACACACACACACACACACACACGAACAGCAAGGTCCTGTCTCAAAACACTTTTTAAAAATCCATTATGCAGCTGTAAGAGAAAAAAGTTCATCTAGTAATTAAAGCTGTCATAACATCTGCATAATTACACTTATAATTAATTTGCTGCTTACTTTTAGCCACAAAAGTGTCAGATAATCATACAGGAATGATAGACCCCTATAAAAATTACTGTCATCAAGTGTCTAATATAATTAATAATTATTAAAAATTGAGATACTTTTTGCACCTATACAAAACTCTTTGAGGGAATTAGAATTAGAAAAACATACTTCAGTGCTTATAGCTAATGAAAGCAATCGTTATGAAATGTGAACTGGAAAAACAGTTTTGAAAAGCAAAATGTTGTCCAGCAGTGGTGGTGCACGCCTTTAATCCCAGCACTAGGAAGGCAGGGGCAGTCGAATCTCTGTGAGCTGTTATAAAGAGAAACCCTGTCTCAAAAACAGGCCTGTATGTGTGCAGGCATCTATCACTTTTTTACTTGATTCTCACTCCCAGTCAAGTACTCGTAAGAAAATACACATTTGATCCATAAAGATATTCTCTAGTGTTCAGCATGTGAAGGGGCTTTCGGTCATATCTAACAGACTAAGTCCCGTCTCCAGAACCCACATGGTGGAAGAGAAGAACCAGCTCTAGCAAGCTGACCTCTGACCTCCACATGCACAGGAAGACACAGGTACGTACACACCAAATGCAATGAAACATTTTTAAAGATACTTTCTGAAGTAGTTAGTAAGGAAAAGAGGCAGAAAGAAGACAGAGGAGAAGGGGAGGGGAGGGGAGGGAAAGGGAAAGGCCAAGACAGAGCCAAAGTGGAAAAGAAGAATTACGTTACATGCTGTTTAACAATCAAGTATACATAAATAAATCATAGCCTCATGCCAGGCATGATGGCACTCGCCTTTAATCCCAGCACTCAGGAGTCAGAAGCAGGTGGATTTCTGTGAGTTCCAATCCAGCCTGGTCTACACAAGGAGATCCAGGCCAGCTAGGGCTACATAGTGAGACCCTGTCTCAAAAGACAAAAACAAACAAACAAACAAACAAAAACCTACAGTACCAAGTAATTCAGATTTGAGGGATCAAAAATAAAAGTTTCATTAGTAAGTGCCTCTCTGAAAAGCCAGGATATAGGGTGGGCAGCACCTATACAAAACTCTTTGAGGGAAAAATGGCCACCACCTGTCTCAGCCATTCAACTATGTGTTTTTTCAAGTTAACATGTTCAAAATTAGGCTGCATTTAACAGCTAATTGGCAGTGATTTTTTTTCCTAAAGCACATTACCGTGTACCTGAGTATTGACTGTGTCTAGACTCAGTGGAATGTGGTAGTGGCCTAAGGAGACCAGCCCAGATTTGAAAGGCACAACACACTTTGTGGATGGGAACCTGAAGGAGTAAATGAGAAAGTAAGCTGGAGACTCCTTAGCATCTTCCTTTACTTTACCGGTGTGCCTGCTTGTAAAGTACAGAATAGCATTATCATTTTTAGCTAAGATATGGGTTGCATATGAAGAACAGCATATAATATCACATTGTCCCTTTTTGGTAGGGTGTCATTCTGTAGCCCAAGGTGGCCTAAACTCACAATCTTCCTGTCTCAGTGTCCTGAGTGCTAGGATTATAGTTTTGTATCACCATACCAGCCCTGAATTTTTGTTTGTTTAATTGCTGGCATCTATATATGTGTTTGGGGAAAGGATATGTAAAGGTCAGAGGAAATTTGGCCAGTCAGTAGCTGATTCCTCCTACAGTGTGGGTCCTGGGGATTGAACTCAAGCCATCAAGCTTGGCAGCAAGCCCCTTTTGCCCACTGAGCCATCTCACCAGTCCAAGTCTCTTTTAAAATTCATGTAATAGCATGCTTGTATCTTTTCTTTTCTTTTCTCTTTCCTCTGAGTCCACACCCTCCCCTGCCTTAACCAGCACAAGTTATCCCAAGTACCTCGGAATGAGCTCAGCTCCACTTCAGCTCAAATGACTTCCACTGACAAAAATCACTCCCCAACCAGTTCTGGCATCTGTTTTCTCCAAGCTTCTCCTGGGCCAGCCCAACCTCTCCACAACACCCTTTCTCATCTCTGTTCCTTCTTTACAGAACATATACACCCAGCAGAGCCTAGATGTTGCTACTACTGCTTAGCCAGATTCTTCCCACTACACAGAAGTACCCTGGCCACGGGGAGGTCTGAACCTGCATACATTCTCAAGCCAAGGACACAGCAACCTCCCCACAAGTGCTGCATGCTCCAGTGGTTATAGAGTAAGCCACACACGATGAGAAAAACAATACTGGCAGAGAAACACATGCTAAGTCCTGTATGTTTATGCCAGAAAGCATGGACATAACTCATCTTTTCTTATATATATTTTAGCCAATATATTTTCCAAAAGAAAATGGCTAAGTAACTAACACTACTATTTTAATATACCCTTTTGTTGTATATAATCTGAAACAAGGAGTTTCTTAAAGTCTGTTATAAAATTATCTTTATTTCTACTAACATAGTTTGTGATTATGAAACAATGGCCTCCCTTGCTGAAAAGATTTTTGAGACTGCTATTAAAGGTAGTATTTTATCCAGTAAAACAGACATTGAAACTAACAGGTAAACAGTAATGCCTACTTACTAAATATTATACATGTAATTTTCATGAAAATCTTCAAGTAGGTAATATAGCAAAGTAGTTGGGGGAAAATCACATTTATTTTATTTTTTCATAATTGTCCTTTACCAATGAATCTGACTTAGGGGTAAAGAAAAAAAGATCTGGTCAAAAAAATAGACATTTCTTAATTGAGACGATAGTGGATCGGGATACAATGTATCAAAGTATGAGGACATATATGTATGAGATTGCCATATTGAAACTTGGTGGTATGTATGCAGACCTGAATGAAACAAGGGCGAAGAGACAGACAAACAGACAGGAAATTTTCCACTTCCAAAGAGTAAATGTCTACATTACAAATTCTCCCAGCTTATAATCTCTGAAAGCAGCTTATGAAGGCCTGGCAGCAAATACCTGTGTCTCAGTTACTCTGGAGGCTGAGGCAGGAGGACCTCTCGAACCTTTACATATTTTTAAATTATTATTTTAAATAACACATGTATATGTATGTCAGCATCCTCCAAAGTAATTCCTAGCAATTCCACTGAAATTCCAACTGATCTTGGTTTTTTTTTAAACATAAAAGTTCCAAAATTTATGCAGCAGAAATGCAAGGTCAACAATAGCCAAGATGTTCTTACAGAATAACTGGACGTATTGTAAAGCACTAATAATAAGACAGTGTGCTGGTGATGTACGGACAGACCAACAAAACCGGACTCACACACAGAGAGTGTCTGACTGCTTGACAACAAAAGCAGGCAGTACACAATAAAGAAGAAAGATAAACTTGCCATCAAATGCTGCCAAGAAAATTGGATATGCGTTCAACAGATAGACAACAAATTTGAGCCCCAAGTCATATAACTGCACCCAGCAGTTATATCGATGGCTTATAAGTCTACATGTAAGAAAAAAGACAATGAAATCCTCCATAAATCCATACAGAACATTATCTTTATGATTTCAAACTGGAGAGATTAAAATAGGATCTAAAACAACATTATTCACAAAGAGAAAAAATAATTCACAGTAGCTTTTGGATATATGTTTCTAGGAGCAAGTTGAGCTGTTCATATACTTGCTAGTCATGTGTGTGTATGTTCTTCTGAGAAGTGTCTGTCTGGACCATTTTATCTAGTTATTAGCCATTTTATTTGACTTTTCACTGTTGGCTCTTAACCCCTTGTGAGCAACAGCCAGCCAGTGTTTTCTCCATTCTCTAGGCTGTCTCTTTACTCAGGTGACTGACTCCTGCGCTGAGCAAAAGCCGTTTGGTTTGATGGTATTTAGTTGGTCTAGTTTTTCCTTTCCTGCCTGTGCTGTGGGAGGGCTCTGTCCAAAAGAAGTTTTGCTTATAACAACATCTGAAGGGGTTTTCTTGTAATAAATAGTTCATTACCTCACTGTATTTTTTTACTGTATGGTTACAGTAAAAATTAAATAATAAAATAAAATAACAAATGCTGATGTGATGATTTGGGGAAAAAAAAAACCCACTCCAAGCTTCCATGATTACAGTGTTCCAGAACTGGGTACAGGTTTATACTCAAAGGAAACCCTAACCCCGCCCACATTTATCGATGCCACAGTCACAATAGCCAAGTTAAACAGCCATCCTAGGTGCCCATCAGTGGATTAACTGATGGAAAATGAGCATTGAGCTTTATTCATCCATAAAGAAAAATGAAATCATGTCATTTGCCAGAAAATATGTGTAACTGGAGATTCTCAGAGTGAATAAAATAAGCCAATTTCACAAATACAAGCATGACATGTCTTCTTTCATACATGACATCTGGGAGAAAGGAAAAGCATGTGGCAGGAGAAAGACATGTGAGATGGGTAATGGGGGAAAGTGATTGAAGAACATTATACACCTCCATGGGAAACGTCATCAAGAAGCGCCTTCCTTTGCTCAGTTAATGTAATCTTTTTTAAGGTGGTACATTAACACAATGGGGTAGTGCACAACTTGGAGAGAAAAGGAAGTCCTGTCACTATGGCCATGTGGGCATGTGCAGTGAGATGAGTCGACTACAGAGAGACTGATCATGTATGTTCTCACTCATCTGTCAAAAAATGACCACATAGGAATAAAGAACAAATTCGCAATCCCTAGAGGTTAGGAGGAAGGGAAGGAATGAGAGATGAACAGGGATCCAAAGTCGGTTAAAAAGGAGGCATCACTTCTAACAATTCCACAGCACAGTAGGATAACTAGAGACTACAATGACTATACATTTCAAAATAACTGGAGAATCCAAAGTTTCCCAATACATAGAAATAATTACATCTAAGAAGGTGAAATGCTAACTACATCTGTGCACATGGTTTATTAAATCATCATACCATCCATTCAAGAACTAAAAGTGTATGCCAAGTTTCAAGAGAAAAGGAGGGAAGGAGGAGAGGAGAGAAAAAGAAAGGAAATTCAAAGCAGGGTATGTACTCATACCTCTAATCCCAGCACACAGCAAGCTATAGAAAGAGGATTGTGTGGTTGAAACCATCAATCTGGACTATATAGGAAAATCCTGTCCCAGAAACCTAAAAAAGAAAAAAAAAAAAAGACGGGGGTGGGGGGTTATGGGAAGAAGGGGGAATATATTAAACTGACAAATTTGGTGCTGTGTTCTTATTTATACACTGCTTTCCCCACTGGAATGCACCTCAGGAGAAATGCCTGCCTCACTTACAGCTTACTTGCTAACAAAACTTCTTTGATATGAGAAAGCTCGCTGTTTTGTGCTTGAAACCATTAATCGGGGAAAACTCCCATATGAACCAATGCAACTTGTATATTATGCTGGATACATTCCCGTGTCTATGTGAAATACACAGACTGTATTTATTTACAACAATCTCTGTTCCTGAGTCAAAGAGACTCACATAGACTTGGCACCCAATAAAATATCCAGTGAATGAATGGCTGAATGAGAAAGAGAAAATTTACCAATACTTCATGAAAAGGAGAGTACACAAAATAAGCCTATAAAGTTGAAACAAGTAAAAGGTGTGACTTTTAAACATGACTGAATTACAGAGTGGCCCCTTGCCCACTGCACCGGGCCTTACTCTGCTAACTGCAGGGATTACTGGGAAGCAAGTGACTTCCTGATGGCAGGTAGCAGAGCTGGAGGCAGCAGCAGCCACCATTGCCAGTGGGCACGTACTCTACTCCTTTGCTCTACTCTCCTTTTTCCTTGTCCTCATTTCTCCAGGGCCTGTCCTGTCAATACAGGGTACTTTCTGCCATGCAGAAGGGCACAGCCAAGGATGTGAGGGTGGGGCTGGGGTGGAGGAAATACAAATTTCCCTTTTCCTCTGCTCTGCTCCACTTGGCTGCCATAAATGGTCTGTTCACATTTTGCAACCTGGTTTCACTCCACAGAACAGAAAAGCTGCTTTTACCTTGCTTTGTGTGGAATTCTGGTTATTTCACATTTCCCTTCCCATACCTAGTTCTTTCATAAAGTCTCTCTAATTGACATCTCTCATGCCATCACACAAAGACCATCCCATGAGTACTTTGAAAACAAACTCTAAGGAATAAATCTACCCAAGAGCCAGGAGTGGTGGCTCATACCTATAATCCCAGCACTCAAAAGAAAGAGGTAGATGAATCCTCTGTTGAGTTCAAAGCTAACCTGATCTACATAGTGAGTTCCAAACAACCAGAGGAATACTGTGAAACCTTGTCTCAAAAATAGATAGATAGATAGATAGATAGATAGATAGATAGATAGATAGATAGATAGATAGATAGATAGATGAATGAATGAATCAAGCACGTAAGCAAGCAAGCAATGGAACAGGGGCTATGGAGATGGCAGTGTGATTGAAAGCACTCGCTGCTATCCCTGAGAACCAGAGCTCGATTCCCAGCACCCGTATGGTGAGTTGCACAGCCTGTAACTCCAGCTCCAGGGGCTCTGATGCCCTCTTCTAGCCTCTTCAGGCAGTGTACACACATGGTGCATAGGCAAACATGCAGGCAAAACACCCATACACATAAATTTAAAAATAGTAATTAGTAAATAGTATATCCAACCTTCTAATCATCTCTAACCTTAAGGCAGAAATCAGACTTGTCTCTAAAACTTTTGCCCATATTTTTGCCTTTCCACCATACATGTTCAAAAGTCATAAAGAGCCAGGCAGTGGTGGCACATGTCTTTAATCCCAGCACTTGGGAGGCAAAGGCAGGTGGATTTCTGTGAGTTTGAGGCCAGCCTGGGCTACAGAGTGAGTTTCAGGAAAGGCTCCAAAGCTACACAGAGAAACCCTGTCTCAAAACAAACAAACAAAAAAAGAGTCATAAATAAAAGCAAAATTAATGTAGCTGTTTCTGTTTAAATGATAAAATTCTAATCCTTCTAATAAGAGAAAACATTGGATGACAATAAAAATGATCACAGGAGATAAGCAGGATGTTGGTAGAGGGTTCCTGACTTCATGTCAAAACAATCAATTGATTGACTCCTAAAAATGCCCCAATACCCATCTTAGAGGTAAGAACTGCTCAACACCTCTATAAAACAATTCATTACTACAATAAACAACTGCAACCTGCAAGCTATCACTTGCATCCAGAGAAGAAGGCTGGAGTTTCCATCTAACAAGCTGGCTTTTAGGTCCTAATTTTACGGGCTGGGTTTCTGGTTCAGCAGCCCAACCATGTGATTCCTGTAATGCTTCCCACCCCAAATCAAAACAAGACCTTATGCCTGCCAGGACACAGAAAACAAAAACCGTAGAAGAAAGCTAGAAAAGCTGAAGAAGGTGGCTTAAAAGCTATCTGGGGATATCAAAGACTATTGTTTGTTCTCTTGTGAAAAGCTAAATTTGCAGTGGATGCATTTCATAGAGGTCCATGAAGGCAGAACTCTTGGCCAAACAGAGAGAATCTGTTTTCAGCTTAAGAAATCCTAAGCACAAAAATAACCGATATGGGCCATGGAAAGAAGCACCAATGGAAACAGCCTGGAAGGAAAAAGGCGGGGGAGGGAGGTAATGTGAATCTCAGGATGGGATACTACCGCTCAGGGATGAAAAGAGTAACCAGCTCGACCAGGCACAAATTAGGAAGTCACACAGCCCTGAGGCCATGCACCAAGGGCAGCGGCAAGAGGCAGGTAGTGGAGAGTCCTACAGTAGGTGAGGAAAACATTCATCTTTTCTACTTTCATGGTAGCTAACTATAGAGAAAAAAAAAGCCTCATGGGAGCAACAATAAGACAATGTAACCTTGTATGCAGAGGTAAGAGATGAGAGAGAAGGGAGATAAACCCAGACCAGCATCAAGATGCTTTAACTAGCCACACAAATGCACAACACTTAAGCCCAAAGCAGACACACTCCCACGTGTCTCTGAGTTCTATTTAATCCACCATTCATCGGCTTTCCCCAAAGCTTTGGAACTTGTACTTCTATAAAAACTAATGACTCAGAACTGTAATACGGTGTCTTTGTTCCCTATTTCATTAAACAAACTCTTTTATCAAGTTTCAGAGTGTTCCTCCAAGGTCTTAGCCTTCAAGTCATCTGATTCTGGAAACTGAAGAGCAATAGATTCTTTTTTTTCTCTGGATTACTCAGGTAATTTTATTACACAAGTCTAATTAAAACTAAACTAAAATGATTTGGAGGAAATGGAATTAAATGTTTCTTCATAAACATCACAAAAAACAACTTTATTTTGAACCTTCAAATACAAAATCTGTTTTAAAGAATCAACAAGGCCTATGTAGACTATGACCCTAAACTATGCTCTATCCATCTTTATTATTAAATTCTGATATTCCCCTTATGAAAGTTTTATATGTGTGTGTGTGTATATACATATAAATATATACAATCACTGTAACAATTAAATACTTTTTTCTCCCACCATAGTAACAAGAACCAAAGGACTGTGAACACTGAGTTGTTCTTGCTCTTAGGGACAAGAGACTGGTGAAGCCTGGACACCAGCACCTGCATCACCACAAGGTGAAACAGAAAAGCAGAAGGAATCTAAGGGGAGGTTTAGTAAGTGCACTGCACCTGGACTCCAGAGCACCCTGCAGCACTGACAGGCAGCTAGACGGCTCTCTGCCTTAGCCTGGCCCGGAATTTACATTTGAAGAAGACATTTTATTTTTAACTAAACTGATGCTATGATCACAACTGAGCATGACAAGATCATTTACTGGGTCGACATTTACTGAGCATCTTTTATAGCAGGGTAAAGTATAGGCCCCAATGACACAAGAATAAAATCTTCATGAGCTGCAGAGCAAGTTCACTACAGTGTGGTTAGCATTATTTAAAATGCTGATGCAGAGACAGGAATATGGCTCAGCAGTTAAGGGTACTTGTTGCTTTTCAGAGGATCTGGGTTCAATTCTCAACACCCACATGGTGGCTCACAACCATCTGTATCCCCAGTCTCAGAAAATCGATCAAAACGCCCTCTTCTGACCTCCATAGGCACCGCACATGTACATGGTGCACATACATACATGTAGGCAAAACACTCTTACACATAAACATAAAATAATAAATGAAATCTAAAATGCTGACACAAAGTACTCATGCTGGGGGCAGGGAACACAGGACCAGGACAGATGGTAAGGGAATTGCTCTGGACTGAGAGTATTGATTAGTAGGGTGAATTCTTTTGTGGGGGCATGGGGTTCAAGACAATGTTTCTCTGTGTAACTTTGTGCCTTTCCTGGAACTCACTCTGTAGCCCAGGCTGGCCTTGAACTCACAGAGATCCACCTGCCTCTGCCTCCGGAGCACTGGGATTAAAGGCGTGCACCACCACCGCGTGGTGGTAGGGTGAATTCTTAAAGCCAGGCCAGGCTACACACTCCATGAATATAAAACACTGTATGTTTTGCATAGCAGCATTCAAACTGTCTTGTAAATGTTACTAATTTCTCCCCGCCACCTCCACTAAAAAGCTACAGTCTGTTCCTTTAAAAGAACATTATGACCATTGACTTATGCCTTATTTCCTCTACTACATTACTAATGATAGGCACCAAAATTAGTAACAATGACATAATATTAAACAAATAGCTAAAAAAAAAAAAAAAAAAAAACCTCAAGATTTGAATGGCCTCGTTGGGAGAGGTAAGAATTCTGCAGAAAGTCTGCAAATATCCTGACTCATCTGTGACAGCCTGCTCCCGGACTGTCAACAGAGAAGCAGCAGGCTCTCCAGGCTGGAGACTGATCTTTCAGCAAACAAGTCCGTGGGTGCTGCTATTCCATACACTGCCCTCAGATAAGCCCAGGTACCTCTGCAACCTGAGAGAGTGTATTTCCAATCTGGACATCTGCCAATACGCCTCACACAAAGCACCCAGGCACCAGGGCCAGCCCAGCACCCCACACTGGAGCCAATGCAGCATCACCCTGTGTATGTGTTCCCGAGACCCAGAGATGACCTGCGATCTTTCTCCCACACCTGTTACTAGACACAAAAGAACTGGAGCCTGGTTACTAAGCAGACTCTAACCTTACCAGTGGCAGCACAGCCACCGCAGCCTCAGGGTCTGAAAGGATCATATTTAGCAGAAGGTCTGCAGGGACATGACTAAGCAATGCCAGAGTACTGCCTTCTTCAGTGTGTAAACAATAATATCAAAGTATAGTCTTGCATGTAAGACAAATAACTCTACCTAACCAACCCAAGATTTTAAGTACCATTTCACAAAAGGTGAAGGGGTTAAAAGATTATGAGAATTCACTTCCAGGGTTTTCCTAAGGAAAGTTTCTAAGAAACATACCATAAAATTTTAAATACTACTTAAGAACCCAGTTGAACTGCTGTAACCCCAGCACTTAGAAGGCAGGGACAGGCAGCTCTCTTTGAGGGCAGCCTGGCCTACAAAGCAAGTTCCCAATCCAGGGCTACATTTTTTTTTTCCGTCCTCAATAAAATAAAATAAAATCACATAAAACAATATATCATTCTCTGATAGAGGCAGGGGGAAGTCCAATGGAAACTAAGAATCAGTAATTTATTCTAAGCTAGAAACTTCTGCCCTGCCGAATAACCTCCATGGTGATGGAAGCTGTTACACAGGCAGCGAGGGGAGAGAAGTCAGCAATGGTCTTTCCCAGCTTGAGCCTTGTATGTTACAATACCAACTCGCTAATATGCGACAGTGACACAAATGTTATACAGGTAACCAGCTGGTTTGTTAGTAGACTTGAGATCCGCTCTACAGGAGAGTTCATGCCTAGGACTACCGACCTGATCAAAGGCCTGTGGCAGGCAAGGTTCTAGGCACTAGAGGTGAACCAATTACCACAGCTCTGCTAAGTGGATGTGTTGTCAAATTGCCTCTTTACATATTTATACTCAGACTAGTGCTGTCCGCAGCCTTGATCAAAACTTCTCTTTGCAACCAACAGTGGTTGGTGCAGTGGTTCATAGCTGCTCAAGGTGCTGAGATCAAGTGACTGTTGAACGCTCAGCATTAAAAAGGACACCTATATCACCCCCTTCCAAGGTTTAGGGAAGAGGAGGCAGAAAGTATGTAAAAACCCAAAGACAGAGAAGGTTGTGAAATGCTGCCTTATGTTCATGGCATGGCCAAGGCATCCATGAACTCATAACAGTAGCCTACTGTATGCAGTAGCCTACATACGGCTTACACAAGACAAAGCCGGGAAATATTCAGTCATAGCCGGAGAGAGGCTCACAAGGCCCCGCGCAGCCCACAGGAGCAAAGGGCAGTCCAGCCCTGCTAGAATGAAGGGAGTTACTCCCTGCCTTGAATGATTAGCTGACTGGTGAGTTACTCTTGTACCAGAGGATATCTTCACACCTATGCCTAAGCAAGCAACCTTGATTAAAACTCAGTGGTTCACAAAGCAAAAGCAACAACAAAAGAAAAAAAGAAAAAGAAAAAAGAAAGTGTCCACCAAATTGGGGACTTGAGGGGAGAAGAGGAGGGGCAAGGAATGGGAAGAGGAGAGAGCGGGTCAAAGGACAAGTGTGACCAGAATGTATTCTATACATGTATGAAATTATTAAAGGAAGGAATGGAGGCCAGAGAGATGGCTCAGCAGATAAAGGCATTTGCTGCCAGCCCTGATGACCTGAGTTCAAGTCACAAGAGCCACATGATAAAAGAGAATCAAGTCCCACCAACTGTCCTTTGACTCCACCTGCACACATTGCATGTACATGCCCATAAATAAACAAATAAGTAGATAATTAAGTAAATGAATATTTTAAAAAGTTTTAAAGGGGGGTTGGGGATTTAGCTCAGTGGTAGAGCACTTGCCTAGCAAATGCAAGGCCCTAGGTTTGGTCCTCAGCTCTGAAAAAAAAAAAGAAAAAAGGAAAAAAAAGTTTTAAAGGAAGTTAAGAAAGCATAAGGAAAAATGTTAAAAATAAAAGATAAAGGTATTCAAACTACCGTATGAGTCCATCAGTTATTTAAATTTGTAAGGAGCTATTATTTAATACAAATTTATTACACCTATTTGATAGACAAATACTAAATTATGTCTTCAAATTCTATTCCATGTTGAAAAACATAATTCATAACCATTTAATTATGTAAAAATTACATATTTATATTATTTGTGACAGATAAGAGATAGATAATACCTCTACAAAAACATATTTGTTTTGAGCTACAGCTATATCTTCAACTACATCATTCATCAAGTAATGACTCAAATACAGCTATGGAAGGTGTTCTAGAAGCATTCTAAGTATAGTATCTCTTCTTTACCTAAGAGTGAAAGTAATAGAATCCAATAAAGATGAAAAGTGCATTGCATTCTTAAGGCCTTACAAAAAAATAGTGATTATCTCTACATAAAAAATGCCAAATATTCTTTTTTATTTTTATTACTTTATTTTCTTGTATTAGTGTGTGTGTGTGTGTGTGTGTGTGTGTGTGTGTGTGTGTGTGTGTGTGTGTGTCTTCGTTGGGGTTTCTATTACTATGACAAAACACTATGACTTAAAGCAACTTAGGGAGAAAAGGGTTTCTTTCATTTTACAGCTTATAGTCTACCATCCAGGTGAAGTCAGGGCAGGAATTCAATGCAAGAACCTGCAGGCAGGAACTGAACCTGAGGCCATGGACTGACTCTACTTACTGGTGTTCCCCTCATTGCTTGCTCAGCCTGCTTTCTTTTTTTTTTTTTTTTTTCTTTTTTTTTTTTATTAATTTATTTTGCAATACAATTCAGTTCTACATATCAGCCACGGATTCCCTTGTTCTCCCCCCTCCCGTCCCCCTCACCTTCCCCCCGACCCCCCCCCCCCCCCCCCCCCATTCCCATCTCCTCCAGGGCAAAGCCTTCCCCACAGACTGAGGTCAACCTGGTAGACTCAGTCCAGGTAGGTCTAGTCCCCTCCTCCCAGGCCGAGCCAAACAATCCTGCATAGGCCCCAGGTTTCAAACAGCCAACTCATGCAATGAGCACAAGATCTGGTCCCACTGCCTGGATGCCTCCCAAACAGATCAAGCCAATCAACTGTCTCATCCATTCAGAGGGCCTGATCCAGTGGGGACCCCTCAGCCATTGGTTCATAGTTCATGTGTTTCCATTCATTTGGCTATTTGTCCCTGTGCTTTATCCAACCTTGGTCTCAACAATTCTCGCTCATATAAACCCTCCTCATTCTCGCTAATTGGACTCCCAGAGATCCACCCGGGGCCTAGTCATGGATCTCTGCATCCAGATCCCTCAGTAGTTGGATGAGGTTTCTAGCACAACAATTAGGGTGTTTGGCCATCCCATCACCAGAGTAGGTCAGTTCGGGCTGTCTCTCGACCACTGCCAGCAGTCTGTTGTGTGGGTATCTTTGTGGATTTCTGTGGGCCTCTCTAGCACTTTGCTTCTTCCTATTCTCATGTGGTCTTTATTTACCATGGTCTCCTATTCCTTGTTCTCCCTCTCTGTTGTTGATCCAGCTGGGATCTCCCGCTCCCCCAAGCTCTCTTTCCCTCGACCCTCGCCTTTCATTACCCCCACTCATGTCCAGGCTGTTCATGTAGATCTCATTCCATTTCTCTGTCATTGGGTGATCCCTGTGTCTTTCTTGGGGTCCTGTTTTCCAGGTAGCCTCCCTGGTGATGTGAGTAGCAGACAAGTCATCCTTGTTTCATGTCTAGTATCTTGCTATGAGTGAGTACATACCATGTTTGTCTTTCTGAGTCTGGGTTACCTCACTCAGGATGATTTTTTCTAGATCCATCCATTTGTCTGTAAACCTCATGATGCCATTGTTTTTCTCTGCTGAGTAGTATTCCATTGTGTATATGTACCACATTTTGTTTATCCATTCTTCAGTTGAAGGGCATCTGGGTTGTTTCCATGTTCTGGCTATTACAAACAATGCTGATATGAACATAACTGAACAAGTGCTCTTATGGTGTGGTTGAGCATTTCTTGGGTATATGCCCAAGAGTGGTATAGCTGGATCTTGGGGGAGATTGATTCCCAATTTTCTAAGAAAGCGCCATATTGATTTCCAAAGTGGTTGTACAAGCTTGCATTCCCACCAGCAGTGGAGGAGAGTTCCCCTAGCTCCACATCCTCTCCAGCATAAGGTGTCTTCAGTGTTTTTGATCTTAGCCATTCTGACAGGCGTAAGGTGGTATCTCAGAGTTGTTTTGATTTGCATTTCCCTGATGATTAGGGATGTTGAGCAGTTCCTTAAATGTCTTTCGGCCATTTGAGTTTCCTCTGTTGAGAATTCTCTGTTTAGCTCTATAGCCCATTTCTTAATTGGACTGTTGGTCAGCCTGCTTTCTTATCGCACACAGACCACCAGCCCAGGTGTAGGATCTCCCACATCAATCAAGCGGAAAAAATTCCTTAAGCTTCTACCTCTCCTACTGAAAAGATATGTGTAATTGACCCATCCACAGATGACTGCACCCCAAAACTCCTTCAGAACTGATTCCTGTCATTCTGGGTTCTGTTTCCTGTCCATCTGGATGAGTTGTGCCACATAAATTTGTCTTAGTCATTTCCTGGACAGCACTTCTCACTGAGTAGTAAGTACTAATTAAGTACAAGTAAGTACTTGGTGGTAAGGTTAGAAAAACCTTCTTAAAACAAAATGTTTCTTACATTAAAATCTAAGCAGCCGGGCCTAGCATGGTGGTGCACACCTATAATCCCCTCACTTGGGAGGCAGAGGCAGGCAGATCTCTGTGAATTCAAGACCATTGAGGTACACAGGGAGAGTCCCAAGACAGCCCAGGCTACACAGAGAAACCCTGCCTCAAAAATTTTTAAAAAATAAATAAATAATTAAAAATTTAAAAAAAAAAACTTTAGGCACTCCAAATGGAGATTTTTATGGCTGTTCAATGAATATTTAAATGAGGTTGTTGTTACAAGAAAAACAATAATTTCCATTGGTAAATATGTGAATAAGAATTTTAAAATGTGAGACCAGTAGGTAAAGGCACTTGGTGAAGCCTGCTGACTTGAATTCAATGCCCAGTATCTACATGGTAGAAGGAAAGAATTGACTCCTGCAAACTGTCCTCTGAGCTCCACACTGGCGCCATGCACCATGGCACTTACACATGCACATTAATTAATTAGTTAATTAATAATAAATGTAATTTTAATTTGTTTAAGTAATTTTAAACATGTTTGGTCATGTAGGTTCAGGTCTGACTATATGTGTTTAGCAATGGTCAAGCGATCTACAGGTCAGACATGAAGAACTTTTATGAGCAGGTGTTAAAAGGAGTTACAGAAATGTCACATCAGGAACTCCAGATAAGAAGAACAGAAGCAGGGAGGTGGCTCAGTGGTGAAGAACACTTAAAATTCTTGAACCTGGGTTCAGTTCCCAGCACCCACATAGTGGTTCACAATCATAACTGCAGTTCCATGGAATCTAGCACCCTCTTCTAATCTCTGAGGGCACTAGGCATGCATGTGGTGCCCATAGATGTATACATACAAAACCTTTACACACATAAAGCAAAACAAATACATTTTTAAAAGTAATATAGCATTTAAAATTACAAGACAAACAGAGCTATCCAGGCATGGTGGCTCACACTTTCAAACACCAGAACTCAGGAGGCAGAAGCAGGCAGATCTCTGTGAGTTTGAGGGATCCCGAACTACGTTGCAGGTTCCAAACCAGACAGGCCTATGAAACCTCCAGAAAGAGATGGGAGTGAATAACAGAAACCAGGTGTGGTGGCACATGCTGGAATCCCAGCACTGCAGGCAATGGGGGCCAGAGGTCAAGGTCATTCTGAGTCACATTGCCAGAGTGGGCATCTGGTCTAATGTTTTGTTCTGAGTGTACCATCTGAATAAGTTTAATAATTCTTTCATCTCCAACATGAAATATGGTCGTCCAGGAGACAACACACATTTTGATAATTACCAGTTATTACTGAAGGTTTGTTACATTCCTCAGACATGTTATGCCAAAAAAAAAATTGGTTTGAATTTATAATTTCAGAGGTGGGGAAATAATTGACGATAAGGTTTGGGATATGAGCTATCTATAAAAACTGAATTTTTTAAACATTCTGGTCACCAATGGTTTTCTTAATACTTAACAGGAAGTTTTATTTACACAGAGTTTTTAAACAGCTTTAAGAGCTTGGAGTACAGCACAAGGCAGAAGACTAGATTGGCACACACATGTTCCTGGTGGCACCACCAGCACTGGAGAGAGCTGGGGCATATGGCACAACACTCAGTTGGCATGCCCAGGTTCCTGGTCACACCAGCAGCGAAGGCCAAAGCAAGGAGCAGAGCAGGAGATGGGGAGGGAAACAACTGCCCCACAGGCTGAGATGACATGAGGCCATTCAAGAAAGGGCTAACATGGAAGTTCTCATCGTCAGAGAACAGGGATTAATGAGTCGGCCTACGGTGCAGCATAACAACCCAGCATTATTCTCTAACTTACAACAGCAGAAAATGTCAACTCTATTGTGCTTACATTTGTACAGTAATTATTTGGAAAAATCACTCCAAATTCTCATTTACATTGGAGGAATAAGTAAAGACTTCGTGTTCTCTTATCCAATATGGGGAGGGTGGATAGTTAAAATAAGATTTTTTTTCAAGTTTTTTTTTTTATTTTATGTGTATAGATATTTGTCTGTATATGTATGTGCAGCACATGTGTGTGGTCAGCTGGTTTTTGAGACAATATGTATGTAGCCTGGCTCCAGCTGACAAGCCTCCTGAATCCCAAGTAACAGGATTACAGATCTGTTAGTATTTTTAATTGTTCAGGATCTATCTTTGTATAGCTATTTTCCCTTTAATTTTAATTATAAAGAATGGACTTACAGCTCAGATGAAACTATATCTCTGAAGAATACATCCCAAGTTAAAAGACATATTCATTCCTTCCCTTGCTGCTTACTCATCAATTTCTTGAACCAGAAACTACACACTTTAGTATATTCCTTTGTCAAATCCTTTTATTTATCTCTTTCATTTCAAATTACAGATTCTTCTATCACAAAGAAAGCCAAACAGAGCAGAAAATTCAAATGCATTACATGCTGGCCAACTGTACCTTACGCGTACCTGTACCTGTTAATACAGTGCATGCTGGCCAACTGTACCTCACATGTCCCTGTACCAGATACTTTGTTGCTATCACAAGGCACCGGCCACAAGTCACTGAAGGACAGAGGGGTCTACTGGGGTTCACAGTGTGAGGGTCCATTAAGGGGGGGAGCCACAGCACCAGGGGCTTGAGGCAGCTCATCACAGTGCAGTCACAACCAAGAAGCAAACAGATACGAACACTTGTCCTCAGCTCATTCTTTTTCCTCGTCATTCACTCCGGTCACCAATTCATGGAGAGGTGGGTCTTCCCAGCTCCATTAACCTAAGCTAGATGACCCAGGCTTGTCTCCAAGGTGATACCTCTGCCATGTCAAGTTGACAAAGTTAACTATCACAACACCCACGCTGTTAAACGCCACCTGCTGTCAGCCATGCACAATATAAGAACAATTTCTTTGAAAACTAACATTAAACATTTTGGGGTTTGTTTGGGATTTTTGTTGTTGTTGTTTGTTTGTTTGTTTGTTTTGTTTTTTGTTTTTTCAAGACAGGGTTTCTCTGTGTAGCTTTACGCCTTTCCTGGAACTCACTTTGTAGACCAGGCTGGCCTCTAACTCATAGAGATCCGTCTGCCTCTGCCTCCCGAATGCTGGGATTAAAGGCGTGCGCCACCACCGCCCGGCTTATTTTGGGGTTTTTAACTTTAAGTTGAAAATACAAAACTTATGAAGAAAGTGTGTCTGTCACATGTTCAAATGAGCAGACCACAGCTGTTTGATCCTACCTAAAAGTAGCCAAAGAACATGGGGACGATGGATGAGACACATTCCAGCATGATATTATCGACAGACCTGATGGACTCATGAATACAGGCTCCATTAGAATTCTTCTATAGAGAACTGTCTGCAGAGAAAAGTACTGCTAACATAAGTGCACACGTTTTATAACTTCATATTTACATTGATTTCTTTTTGTTTGGTTGGTTTTTTGTTTGTTTGTTTTGTTTTTGTTTTTTGGGTTTCTTCAGTTTTCTGAGACAGGGTCTCACTATGTAGCTCAGGCTCGCCTGGATCTCACAGAGATTGGCCTGTCTCTGCCTCCCAAGTGCTGGGATTAAAGGTGTACACCGCCATGCCTTGTCTCCATTTATTTTCTAAGGAATGCCATCTATACTACCTTGTCAACAACACTAAAATCCCTATTATACATCAAGACTCAGCTAATATGTTAGTTTGACAAGTTTAACATCAAATAATCAACAAAGTCAAAACAATCCAAAACATCCACTGTTATAGGATGTCTTTCTGTGTGCTGTGAATATATGTTGTTCCCATTGGTTAATAAATAAGCTGCTTTGGCCTATGGCAAGGCAGCTTAGAGGCAGCAGGGGAAATCCAAGCAGAGATACAGAAAGAAATAGGCAGGAAGGAGAAATACCAGCCCACCACCCAAGGAGCAACAAGGTGCCAAAAGACCGGTAATGCCACGGTAACGTGGCAACATATAGATTAATAAAAATGGGTTAATTTAAGATGAAAGAGCTAGCTAGCAAGAAGCCTGAACCATAGATAGGCCTTATAGTTTGTAATTAATATAAGCCTCTGAGTGATTATTTTATAAGTGGCTGCGAGAGGCCAGGTGGGAGAGATTCTTCTGGACCACAGGGCCCGACGGGACCACAGAAACCACCGGCTACAATCCACCTTTCAAGTGGATGTTAAACACTACCAAGAGTTATTAGAAAATGCTTATAAAACTCAAGGCATGAGCGTACTTTAAATTATGAAATTCGACAATAATACATAAACTTTTACCATCATGAAATAGTGGAAAAATATCTACATCTTCAAACATATCTCTCTACAGCATTTATGACAATCTATTGCAAAGCAACTCATACATTTTATAGCAATAATTTGCTTCCATCCTTTGCTCACTCCCAAACTCAATCCTTTGACAGTCTAAAAATAGATTTATTTTAATAGTTGGAAAGAGACTCTACTTTGCAAAAGAAAGAAAACCTCACATATTCAAATTCGTGTCCAACTAGACCAGATTAGTGAAACCATATATGCTAAAATTGCAGATTTAAAAAAAAAAAGGCTAAGCATGACTTTAGTCTCAGCACTCAGTAGTCAGGAGCAAATACATTTCTGTTAGGCCAGCCTGACCAGCCCAGTCTCCACAGAAAGCTCTAGGCCAGTCAGAAGTACATAATGTGACCCTGTCTCAAAAACAAACAACAAAAAGCAGAAATATGGCTGTATTTTTTCAACAGATATATATTAACAGTAACATGTTTGAGCAAGTTAACTATGATTTTCCTAGTAAAGTCTTTAAGACGAAAAAAAAGTCCATCAGTTGTTTAGGAATGGAACTTATAAATCATTTTATTCTTTTTCAATTAGTTTTTGCTTTTGTGTATAATTAACTAGGTGCATCCCTCTTACATCCCTAAATGCTGATGCCTTATTTTTTTACCGGGTGTACACTGAGATTTTTAAAACAAAGTTCATACATTAAAAATGAACCACATACTAATTAAGTTGTTTATATTTATTTATTTTAATTTATGTATGTGAATATTTTGCTGTCATGCATGTATGTATACTACATGTACGCCTGCTGGATCCCTGGTTATTGAGTGGCTGTACGCCAGCATGTAGGTGATGGGAATCAGACCCAGGTCCTGTGAAAGAACAGCAAGTGCTCCTAACCACTGAACCATGTCTCCAACCCTGAACTTCATACTATTAATAGTTTCTAGTTTACATAAGGATTATCGAAGTAGCTTTTGCTGTTTCGTTTATTTTCTATATTTTACTCAGCTTTTAAAGCTTTGATATCTCACTCAAGGAATCATTTAATATACAGCTGAGTATGGCAGTGCATGGCAGATTGAGTAAAGACAATCAGGGACTCAAGGCTAGCCTGGATGACATATTGATTTGTAGGCCAGCTTGAAGTACAGGAGACTCTATCTCAAAAGGGAAAAAAAAAGGAAAGAAAAAGTCACACAACACCACTCCACAACAAACTGAGGAAGAGAACTCAATAAAAATACTTTAGCCAAAACAAATGAGCAAACTTGCCAAACTGAGGGAGCACCCAACATTTTTGTTTTTTTATCTCAAACTTTCAAGTCACTCTGGTACCATGATTATTCATAGACAGGAAAAGAAAAGCAGACTCCAGGACAGTTGAACCTGCAACTCCAGCTATCACCTGTGGACACACATCGCCATGTTCTACCCTGTTTTTCTAGTCATGTGGTCCACAAATGTCCTCTGTTTTTCTAGTCATGTGGTCCACAAATGTCGAAAGATGCCTGCACTTGATTCAAAGGCTGCTGCTCATTCCGGAAAAGCCATGTTACAAAGCGGTGCTGATCACAGTGTTTGATCCAGCAGTCTGACACACCTCTCCAGTTCTCTAATCTGAAGACGCTGCATGTGTGATGATTCCACGTAAAAGATGTAGCATCTGATTATTTTATTCTGCCCTGCAGTACGGGTGTGCCAGAGCCATCATATACTGAAATGTATCATTTCATTTTTTAATCACTAAAGTTAAATAATATGTATAGCTTAATAACTCCCTTCGGTACGTCATCAATTTTTAGGATTATATACACACACACGTATGTGCACAGATACACGTAAGATACACATGCAGCTTTTACTGACTACTAATTTCAGTAGCGTGAAGGGGTATAATAAAGCAATCTTTTTGAAAGGTAGCACCGGGTCTGACAGAATCCACAGCTAGCAGTAAAACTCTAAAACACATGAGCTTAAAGGAAGAGTGAGGAGCTAGGAAGAAAGTTTTAAGTACCCTCTCCTAAGGAAAAACATTTATGGATGATGAAGTTGTATGACATCTGAGATTTGATTCAAATTCATCCATGAAAAGCAGAAATAATTATAAAGAAAAAGGGAGACGTGGTGACTGTACTCCTGAACTCACAGCCGCTCTGGCCACCTGCGAAGACTTGCACAAGATGGAACCATCAACACCCCATCACAGATGGGGGGGATTCCTGAGCCCCACCCCTCCTTGAGCAGTTGCTGGCAGAGGGGGTGTCATTCCCTCCAGTGCTGTAGCCACTGGGAAGTTGTACAGGGTATGGAAACAATCCCCACATGCTCATGAAAGCACCCCAACCACATGCAGTGGGTCACAAAACAAACCAAGAGATGAAAGTAGAAGGCAGACTAGTTGGAAAGAAGGGTTGTGGGCACAGTGGGAGGGGATAGAAGAGGGTAATGTGGGGTAGAAGAGGGTAATGCGGGGTGGAAGAGGGCAATGTGGGGTAGAAGAGGGTAATGCGGGGTGGGAGAGGGCAATGTGGGGTAGAAGAGGGCAATGTGGGGTAGAAGAGGGCAATGTGGGGTAGAAGAGGGCAATGTGGGGTAGAAGAGGGTAACGTGGGGTGGAAGAGGGCAATGTGGGGTAGAAGAGGGCAATATGGGGTAGAAGAGGGCAATGCGGGGTGGAAGTGGGCAATGTGGGGTGGAAGAGGGCAATGTAGGGTAGAAGAGGGCAATGTGGGGTAGAAGAGGGTAATGTGGGGTAGAAGAGGGCAATGCGGGGTGGAAGTGGGCAATGAGGGGTGGAAGAGGGCAGTGCGGGATGGAAGAGGGCAATGTGGGGTAGAAGAGGATAACGTGGGGTGGAAGAGGGTAATGCGGGGTGGAAGAGGGCAATGTGGGGTAGAAGAGGGCAATGCGGGGTGGAAGAGGGCAATGCGGGGTGGAAGTGGCCAAAATACCCTATCTACACAAATGAAATTGTCAAAGAACTTTGTTTTATTTTTTTCAAGATAGAGTCTCACTTTGGAGCCCTGGCAGTCCTGGAACTCACTCTGTACACCAGGCTGGCCTCGAACACCCAGGGATCCACCTGCCTCTGCCTCCTGAGTGTTGCAATTAAAAGTGTGCACTGCCACTACCAGGCATCAAAGAATTTAGAAAAGAAAAACTTTTTAAGAAAAACATAAAGCAAGCGTGTCTCGAGTTGGCAACTTGAGACTCAGTAAGGAGAACACAGCAGGCCATATCCTCGTCTTTCCTTTTCAGAATATACTTAAAACTTTTGACAGTAAGCCGGGCGGTGGTGGTGCACGCCTTTAATCCCAGCACTCGGGAGGCAGAGCCAGGCGGATCTCTGTGAGTTCGAGGCCAGCCTGGGCTACCAAGTGAGTTCCAGGAGAGGCGCAAAGCTACACAGAGAAACCCTGTCTCGAAAAAACCAAAAAAAAACAAAAAACAAAAAAAAAAAAAAAAAAAAAAAAAAAACTTTTGACAGTAAAATGATTTTTAAAGAATATTCTCCTGAGACTGGAGAGATGGTTCAGTGGTTAAAGTCACTGGCTGCTCTTCCAGAGGATCTGAGTTCAATTCCCAGCACCCACATCAGCCCACAACTGCCTATACCTCCATCTCCAAGGGATCCTGTGTCCTTTTCCAACATCCATAGGCACCCAAGCATATGAACACACACACACACACACACACACACACACACACACACACACACACACATGCACACACGCACGCACGCACGCACATAAATAAAAATAAATCTCTTTAAAAAAAAAAAAAAGAAGTTCCTTATTTAAAATGTTTGATGAAGGGTGGAGGTGGTCAAGTGCTAAGCCCTGGTAAGTCTCTGAGTTAAATCTCAAACATCAAAAACACTTTTTTTCAAATAATTTTCACTTTTATGTATAGACATATTCATTGCTCTTAAATGCCCAGCTGATGGCATTTGCTTTCACCCGGTGTACACTGATGTTCTCTACAGTGAAGGTTATGCAGTAAACCCAGCTTATCACTTAATCTTTCACCTAATAGTAGCAAGCTATTCACATCAACTAGTTAGAGGTGGAAGAACATAGACATTGACCCTCGAGTTCTAGATAAGAGGTCAAAAGACTCTGGACACTGCCTACCTTACAGCACAGGAACAGAGTCTTAGCTGTGGCTAAGTCATAGAAAGTGTGTCTGAAATTACCTCTAAATTTTTCTAGTTTTGTATTTTGAGATAGGATCTCATTCTGTAGCCCAGGCTGTCCTTGAACTCACAGCAATCCTCCTGCCTCAGCCTCCCAAGTACTGAGATTACAGAGATGACCCACCACCATGGCTATTTTTGCCTCAAAGAATTTTAACTACGCAATTCTGACAGAAATCAAATGAACTCCGAGTCTCCAACTGGGCCACCGGCCATCCTCAAGCCTCTCTAAGTTTGTTGTTCCAACGCCCCCAGGAAGAACTGAAGTGAATTCTGAGGCAAGGTGGAATCCCACTGTTGTGGGCTACACAGTTAGCCTTCATGATACCTGAACACAACCGCAATTCAAGTGGACTTGAATTATGCCTCAGAGTCAGCAAAGTCAAACTGTCTTCGAAGCACTATTGAGACAATGGCTTCATTCCCTGTGATTCCCTCTGAACTAATGATGGAGCAGCTATGGTGCTAAAAACTCCTGGCACTGTTATCAAGGCAGTGCCACCGAGCTGTGACAGGGGTCGGCACCTGGAGAGAAGAGAGCACTGTGCATGTTAAGAATGACCTCGGTGAAGCAGCAAAAACTTGAGTTGTCATATCCTGACCTGTGTTCACTATCCTGTAAGATGAAATGGGAAGCACTCAGAGGCACATCTGCATTGAAAAGGTTCTGAGTTGTGATCGTCAGGAACTGCCCTTTATTTCAAGAAACACCATGCTGACTGGGACCTATGATGCTGGGTCTACCTCAAGACCTGGCAAACTTAGAACTCTTTCACTGTCCTGCTCTTTGTCCCGAGTAAAGCCTGTCACTTTAGGGAAAACAGATGACTGTGTTTACTGGCAATGACAAAATTCAAGCGTTCCAGACGGTGAACAGCAGTTTCTCATACAACACAACCTGAGAAAAATTTACATGATGCGGAGCGCAACATCGTGTTCCCAGATGATCATCCACAACACAATTAGCCCTGGGGAAAAGAGCATTCAAAGTGCCAAACAGACTGACGGACAGCACTGTGGGGGCACAGAAAGTCCATTGCTGCTTGTGCGAGTCCCTCTTGGAACAGATGAAGCTCCACTTGGTAGATTTTGGTGAAGGATCAAAAGGAAGTGGTTATCTGAAGTGAAAAGCTCCCCTTCCCAGCAATGTGTATGTGTAAGAACACATTTCCTTTACATTGAGTACATCAACAGAAGCAGCATGCTTCAGCCAACTGAGAGCCTCGGCATGGGTGACACCTAGAGAGATACACCAAGGTAGAAAACAAGGCCATCTCCTCCATTTCTCAGAAGTCACTTTTCATACAATGCTATTTTCATTAATATACTCTATCACTGAAATTTTAATACATTAAGTAATTTAAAATGTTCTAAGTTTTAACTTCTAATGCAGTAAATATTACAGACAGCCTCCAATCTTTGTGGCATTCTCAATAATTTATAAGAGTGGAAAAGACCCCTGTAGCTGTAAGTTTTCCTTAGCTGTAGCTGTCCTTTCCTTTCCTGTAGCTGTCCCGCCCAGTCCTGCAGCTGCTCAGACCCAAGTAAACACACAGAGGCTTCTATCAATCACAAATTGCAGGCTTCTTGCTAGCTGGCTCTTATAACTTAAATTAACCCATTTCTATTAATCTATGTTTTGCCACATGTTCCGTGGCTTACCAGTCTGCTGGCATGCTGTTCCTTGGGCAGCAGGCTGGCATCTCTCTCTGCCTCTCCTTTCTCTTCCTGTCTCTCTGCTTGGCTTTCCACCTGCCTCTAAGCTGCCAGTGTAGCTTTATTTATCAACCAATCAGAGCAACACATATTCACAGCATACAGAATGACATCCCACAGCAGACCCCTGAGACCTAGGTGGCTCATACGCTCCAGTCACAATCTAGTAAAAGTAGGAGTGATTGTGGAGATGTATAATACATAATTGTTATTGATGCTGTAATATGGTTATAACAAATGTAAGCTTTTAAAGAATACTGGAGGTGTATTCTCAATAATGAGGATTTTCTCTCTTTCTTTTTTTTTTCTTTAGGTTTTTTGAGACAGGATTTCTCTGTGTAGCAGATCTGGCTGTCCTGGAACTTACTTTGTAGCCCAGGCTAGCCTCACACTCACAGAGATCTACCTGCCTCTGCCTCCCAAGTTCTGGGATTAAAGGTGGATACACCGCCTGGCTTCAATATTGGGTATTTAAACCATGGACTTGCATACTGTGGTGGTTTGAAAGAAAATGGCACCCAAAGAGAGTGGCACTATTAGGAGGTGTGGCCTTGTTGGAGGAAGTGTGTCACTGTGGGGTGGGCTTTGAGTTCTCGTTTTTTTTCAGGTTTCCCTCAGTGTGACAGTTAGTCAACTTCCTGTTGCCTACAAGATGCAGCACTCTCAGCTCAAGCACCACGTCTGCATGCACACAACCATGCTCCCCTTCATGATCATAATGGACTGAAGCTCTGAAACTGTAAGCAAGCCACACTGAATTAAATGTTTTCTTTATAAAAGTTGCCATGGTCATGGTGTCTCTTCACAGCAATAGTAAACCCTACCTAAGACACATACCTTAGGCAGGCATTCTACCACTAAACTAACCCAAAAGTCTACTTTGAAAGAGTTAAATCAAGCAAGTCCTAAAATAATGGGTAAGACTGACCCATTCCAAGCAAAGGGTCAGTTTATGCAAGAATAGGAAGAGAGCATGTGTGGGAAAATAGGTCCATGAAACTAGACCACATACAGGCAGGGGTGTGATGCATGCTGTGGTGGAACAGTAGATCAAGGGTCACAGAGAAACAAAGAGGCTTTGAAAACTTTGCTTTCTGTTGCTGGAATAAACAACATGACCAAAAGCAACTTGAGGAAGACAGTGCTCATGTCATTGTACAGGTCACAGACCATCATCCCCAGGGTGGACACTGGGCAGAGCTGGGAATCACAGAGGGACACTGCTTACTGGTCTGCTCCCAGGCTCACCTTCAGCTACCTTTCTTATAGAGTCCATCACATGCCCGGGGATGGTACCGCCCCCACTGGGCTAGGCCCTCCTACATCTACTAGCATCAAGAAAATTACCATAAGTCAATCTGATGTGGGCAAGTAATCAACTGATATGGGCACTTAATCAACATTCTTCCCAGATGTGTCAAACCGACAACCAAGATCAGCCATCACAAAACCCAAATCCTCCAATGAGAGTCTGGATTGTAAAGAAGGTTAATGAGCAGCTGCTGGGGACTCTTACTGGGCAGGGGACTGTCACCATCAGTTCCACTTAGATGTAGAACCCTCTAAGGATAAGACCAATGTGAGAGAAAGAGTCAACAAGGGAAGACATGTCTGGAAGGAAAATTCATGATGCTGGCACTCAGATCAGAAGCCAAGGTGAATCTTCCAGAGGCAGAACAGTGCTGGGAAACCAACGAAATCTACCAAGTGATGATGGGAAGGGCGAATGAATATGAGTTCTGAACAGAAGCTCTGAGGCAGGAGTGGTACCATGTCAGAAACAGAAGAGTAATCTGGAAAGAATGTGCAAGTTTGAAGGACTCATCAGTTTGAAAATACTGTCAAGATGATACCAAAATAAATTCTGGAAAATTCTACATAATAAGATGAGAGTTTGAACAATGAGGCTGACATGAAGACCATAAGAAAAGGGTCAGAGAACAAAATGCCAAGTGCAGACTGCTAAGAGAATGAGAAGTAATGGGCTGGGAAGGAGGAACAAACAGCAGTTAGAGGCCAGCAAGAGGGCAGGAGGAGGGGGAGTCTGCTTACCAGCTGAAGAGCTCCAAAAAGAAAACTAGTCTAAATGGGGCCACAGGATCTATTAATTAACAGCTTACAGAGTAGGCATTGTGAAGTGTTCAGGGCAGAATAGAGAGTGCAATGAATCTGGGATCAAGGCCTCGTTAGCAAGATATTAGGTACAGAGAATATTCTACCAACGGCTATATGAGAATGTGTTCCAGACAACAGTTTATCTGCTTTTCAACTTAATAACTTCAAAAAAATTATCTTCTAAAACTTATCCATTCTCAGAAAATTTATTTCAACATGGGAAATAGTGGCTTTCGCATAAACAGAACTCTATACATTATGAACTAAAAAAAAAAACAAAAAAACACCTAACTTTGTTTTTACTTATTATTTTTGCTTTGGTATTATTATTGTTGTTGTTATTTAGACATGTTGTCTCTATTATGTAGTTGTGGCTGTTCTGGAATTCACTATGTAGATGAGGCTGGCCTTGAGCTCCTAGAGATCCACCTGCCTCTGCCTCTTGAGTGCTGAGATTAAAGGTGAGCACCACCATGCCCAGTCTATTTAACGTGTGTGTGTGTGTGTGTGTGTGTGTGTGTGTGTGTGTGTGTCCTCAAACATAGGGAGTGAGAGGATAACTCTTGGGACCCAATTCTTCCAAATGGAATCCAAGGTTTGAACTCAGGTTGTCAGGCTTTCTTTCATCTGCTGAGTCATCCTGTGGGCCCATAGCTCAGGAATTTTACAACACAAAAATAATGTACTACTGTACCATATACTGAAGCTCAAACTATTGCTTAAAGGAGGGGTTCTTACCATGGATAAGCCTACTGAAGTACCTTCAGTGTATAATATAATCCAACCATTCTTTATTGACAATGCAAAATGAGATCAAATTTCATTGGCACGTTTAAACCAAATGTATACATAGCTAGAACTATGATTATACAAAAGTAAGGTGTGGAAAATGCAATTTATTAGTATAGTCTAGAAAACAATGATTCATTTCCAAAAAGATTCTTCCCCTTATAAAATAAATTACTATTGAGTCCCTTTTTAAAACGTATTCTTTGGGGGAGGGGAGTACAAGAGCCAAGTGCAAGTCAGAGGGCACTTGGTGAGTCTGTTCTCTCTTTCCATCTTCACGTGGGTTCCAGGGCTGGGACTTGGGTCACCAGGCTTGCACAGCAAGCACATTTTCCCATGCGCAGAGCATCTTGTCAGCCCCGCTGAGTCCTGTCAGAAACCAGAAGCCTCCCAGAGTAGTAACTATTATCAACCATTTCATCATTTCATTAATACACAAGAAACAAGAAAACTTCTGTTCAAAGGAGGTACACCAAGTACATATTAAAACCGATACCTGGGAGGAACGGCTCTGTTTCTGCATGGCCAGTTCTCCCCTGTCTCACCAGCTGGCAGTGGAGGCTGGAGAATGGAAACCTAGGGGAAGTCCAGACCCAACAGGAACATGGGTACTGAAGAGAGAAGCCTTGAACTTGAAAGCGGGCAGCAGCCACAGGAGTCATGATGTGACCATCCCTTGTTGGGTATGTGTAAGGAACAGATTAACCCAGGGGCGAGGGGGCAAATGTCTTTAATCCCAGCATGCAGGAAACAGAGACAGGAGAATCTCTATGCATTTGAGGCTAGACTGATGTATATATCAAGTTCTAGGCCAGCTAAAGCTACTCAGTGAGACACTCTCCAAAGAATAAAATAATAAAAAAAAAAAAAAACCTTAAAGAATTTTTCAAAGCTCTGTCTTTAAAAGAACACAAGGAAAGGGGAACTTAACATTGTAACTAGACAAAGATGCTGCAGCCAGATCAGTTGAAAGCATATGTAACTCTGCACCTCACTACTCCTGTCCCTCAGCAAGTTATTCAGACCTCAGCTCTCCGTGGCAAGAAGAGAATGTGAACACACTGAAATACACTTGGCAGTGTGTTCTTGTGCTGACCATATGTCCTGAAGCTGACCCAGGAGCATAACAGTCTTCCATTTGGGCAAGTAATAAATCTTGTGTGTTCTTCTGTTTCAAAAGTACATGTTAATCCCTTTAATGTTGTATGCCAAGGAGCCAGGATCTAAAGATCCCGAAGGACCAAAGTCCATGCATCCTGGTCCAGATCCAGAAACACACCTTTACTCAAGAGTGGCCTGCATTCCCATGCAACATCATGCATGCCGGCACTGCATGGTCTCTATTTTTAACAGCTCATTAAAACTGCCAAATAAATAGCTCCTTTCTAAATTCCTGATCTATGCAGCCTTCCTTGCTGAAAGAGAAGGAAGGAGGAAGGAAGGAAAAAAAGGAAGGAAGGGAGGAACATAGTGAGGGAGAAAGAAGAAGGAGGGAAGGAAATTAGAATCTATTACTAAATGGAATATCAAACTCTGACTGAAATAAACATTTTCTAGTGTTTTAAATATTTGTGTGAGGTCTAGTCATATGGTCAAACTCATTCAATTCCCATCCCTTCCTCCCCATCTTCCCCAACAGAGAAACTTTCTTAAGATAACATCAGCTTCCTCAATTAGCCACTGGAATAAACGGTGACGGCTTGTATGCTTTTTGCTCATGTGTTTCCTCTGTCATCCCAGGGTCAACACAAGCCCTGCTTTTGTTTGGAGTCTGAACACCCTCCTAACAGACAGAAGAATCATCTTGTTCTTCTAACCTGCAAGATCAAACGTGAACAGGAAAAGTAGAGGAACACACACAGTCCTCCCCAGCACACACATGTTCTTTGTTCCTTCACCAAATGCTAACCTCAAAAGGATAACAGACAGTAAACTGTGCCCACAAACCAAAACACAAATGCTTCATCTAATTTTAGAAAAAATAAAACAAATAAACAAGGGAGAGGAAAAAAGTCCTCTCTGGATTAACCCAATCCTCAAGTCAGGGAAATTCAAAGAGCTGCTGGTAAACCAACACCCCCATTCTCTCCCGGCCGGGGAGAGGAGAGGATACTAATTCTATGAGAATCAAATCAACACTGTAGGCCTATGAGACTGCACCCGTAGTGACGGTGCCCCTGCTGAGACCAACAGCCTGAGTCTGATCCCTAGGCCTCACTCATAAACTGTTCTCTGATTACCACACACAAACACACTAGTACACTTGCACACACTCTTCCACACACAAACAAAATATGTGCATTAACCATTTTTTTAAATACAGCAGACTTTTAGAAGTTGTTACAAACATCTGAAATCACCTCTTCAAAATGAAGAAAAGAAAAGAAAACCACTTTCAGAGAAAACGCCCGAATATTCCAGATAGCTGTACTAATGAGCTGATTCCCAAACCTTTTTCTCCTTTTCATCATACAGTCTAGGGGAAAAAAAAAAAAAAGCTGAGAAACATATTTTTTAAAACCTCAATTACAGCACTTACAATCAAAGGTAACCTTTCTTTGTATGCAAAATTCTCCTAGACAGATATCTGATTAATTTGCTCAATATTAGGCAATATGGCTACAATGGCTAACCTTCATTAAACATGACTAAATTGGGAGCTGATGAGAGATGGCTTAGTGGTTAAGAACCTGGCTGATCTTCCAGAGAACCAGGGTTTGATTCCCAGCACCACATGGTAGCTTGCAATAGTCTGTAAATTGAGTCCAAGGGGATATAATGCACTCTTCTGGATCCAAGGGCACACCATGAATGTGGTGCACAGAACCACATGCAGACAAAACACCCATACCCATACACATAAAAGTGGAGGAAAACACATTTTTTATTTATTACTTCACTTATAATCACCTAGAAGACACACTGCCAAGTGTGTCTGTGAGAACATTTCCAAAAGGTTTCACTGAGGAGGGAAACCCACCCTGCATAAGGCAGCACAGCTACATGGACAAGGGTCTGGGACAGGATTTACAGGGTTAAGTGGAGGACGCCAGCTGAACACCATCCCTCTACTTCCTAACTGCAGAAGCAGCATGACCAACTGCCTCATGCTCCCACCACCACACCTTCCCTACAAGGGCATGTCTCCCCTCAAACTGGGAGCCCCAATAAACCCTCCCCTTAAGTTGCTTCTGTCTGGTGTTCTGGCATAGCAGTATGAAAAATATCTAATGCAGCTTTCTGATGCTATGGGACAGAGCTTCTCTTTCCTTTTCAGTGGATCCCTGGAGAAAAGAAAGAAAATGTGAATCATCTGTTATTTTGGAGGGGAATATTGCTTGCATCCTAACAACCTTTGTACCATCTCTTTAAGTGGAGAAACTTTCTGCAGTACCTCCAGTCAATGTAGCCAAGGTAACAAACTTTTCTAGAATTAAGATTGACTAGGGGTAACAGTTGCCCTTAGCAAGTGCCCTGGGTTCAATCTCCAGGGCACACAAAGAATAGACTCACTGGCTGAATGAAGCTGGAGTGAGCAGGAGGGATAACTCACCGCTCCTTTACTTCCAGTAGCTGTTGCCCCATCAGGTGTTTTGCTATCAGAAAAGCCCAGGTAAAGCCGGGCACAAGGGCTCATAGCTGTAATCTCCACCAGCAGGGAGAAACCCCAGGAGTTCCAGGACCACCCATGCTACACAGTGAAATCCTCCCTCCAACGAACACTGACCAGGTAAGTAAGAAATACAAGCTTCAGAGTGCAAAGGACTTTGCAAATAATTTGTTTAGTTATTTAAAGATTTCTTTTTTTACTGAAACCCATTTACTCAACTAAGCCAAGAATACCAAATGATGAAAAATAGGTATAGTAATGAAAATTCTTTAGTAGGTAGAAAGGCATGATGATATACTAATAAAAATTCTTTAAAATACATAGATTATGTTTCTCATTGGGAAATACATACAGATAGACAGACAGATGACAGATAGATGTTTAGTTAAATGAGAAAGTGAATAAACTATCCTCATTGTGTCATATACAACAAGTAATCCCAAGCATTTTACAGATATATCACAATGCTAACAAGTTATTTGAAGTTCAGCAAGAGAATGCTACTAATTCCCAAGGGTTCTAATTAATCTCCCAGCTCTTCTCCATCCGCTCTCCCACAGCTGTACCATCTTCTCCGCTGTTGTGGGGAGGGTAAGCCTGCAGAGAGCATCGCTTAGCTCCCCAGCTGGGTTCTGCCAATGGAAGTCACTGGCCAAGGCCTGAGGCAGAAGTGAGGGAACCTCCCTTCCTCTAGTTCTGCCTCAAAGCCACAGCTCCCACTGGCCCTCCTCCACAGTGCCAGCTTTCAGCTCCAGTGATCTCTGGAGAATGGCGGCCTTCTCGCTGTTGCTAGTCCCTCAATGCTTAGCTACCCTTGTTTGCTCCCTAACTGCTGCAAGCACGGCTGTCATTTGCATCACCAAGGAAAATCTTCTTTCCTATTAGTATGTATTTGCCTGATATGACTAGTACCACTGACTCTGCTTATTCAGCAGTCCACGCTAAAGAAATCTAATTAAGGCTTTAAAATATTTTTTTCTTACGACCTATACAAGCATATATTTATTCCTGCTATTTTTATGACAGTTTAAATGTGACATAGTAATTCACTTATAAACAACACTGGTTAAAGCTAAAAATCATTATGGTTTAATTTAGTTATGAAATTTAACACTGCATTGCTCTGGCTCAATGTAAATGCTGTAAGCTTCAAGTAAGATTTTAAAAAAAAAAATCAGTGAAAGGATTCTGGTAGGGGAAATTTCACTTCCTTCTTCCCCACATCTCCTGCATAATCCAAACCACTTGCTTTCATTGTTGAAGCCCTTCCTAAGAACAGGAGGAGGAAAAGCTTAAAGCCAGCACTTCTCAAATGTTGGTATGCCTATAAATCAAAGACAAGCTTATTAAATGCTGGCACTCGGGCCCTGCCCTCACCTTCTTTGTGTTTCTACCAGCTCCCAGGGTAATTCTGTTGCACAGCTAAATTTCAAAATGAACAGTGGCCACCTTCAAGATTCTACCCAACACTCCAGCACATTCCTTTCTTTTTTCTTTTGGATGAAAAGTCCCCCATTACACATGACCAAAGGAAGCAGAGACCAAGATCAAGAAAGGGACATTCTGAACCACTCTGTGTCTGGACTGCTGCCAATTAAAGAGTCAGAAGTAAAGTCAATCTTTAAAAATCTTTAAAAAAGTCTCACTGCAACTCGATATACCTTGGCTGGCTGATATCCATGGGAGGCCCCTCCTGTGTCAGAAGAGAAACAATGGAGGAGGAGTGGATGCAGGGGGGGCAGGGAGAGTAAAGGGAAGGTGTGGGGAGAGAAATTGGGAAGAGGGGAGGGAGGGGAAACTTTGGTTGGGATGTAAAAACAAATAAATAAATAAATAAAAACAGGCATTCCAGGTAAACAGCTTTGCCTCCATTTTACAATGAAAAGACTGAAACCCAAATAAATTAATGTGACCAAGTTAACGATTAGCAAAAAACCAAGACCTCTTGGGTGTACCTATGGCCTCTTACCAGTGAAGGAGACCCATAAATACTCATGTTTAAAAGTCCCAGGGCTTCCACAGGGAGGCATAAGCCTAGGGGCAGGCAGCAATCAAGGAATGCCCTCCTATCTGCCCACCAGTTCCCAGCCCTATCTCCCCTCCCTACTCTCCTCCTTCCCTTCCCCAAGGCTTTCTCTGCTTTCCACCTTCTGCCACACACAGCAGAACGGAAGTCAGTGCACTTGTATAAGCACTCTGTCCACACAAGAACCTACTATATGCTAAGGGGATGTGACTGTTGGCTGTGAGCTTGAGCAAATCCCTTATCTCTGTCTCAGTTTTCCAATATGTAAAACGAGTCACAATGCCAACCCCCAATGGTGACACTGTGACTAACCAATGTGCCTCAATTACTCTTGTGGCATGGTATCTGGCACATAGCAAAAGCCCAATAAGCAACAGCTACAATTTAAATTACACCAACTTCTCTTATACCAAGACATGGGCCCTGGGTCCTATTTAATTTCATGGCCTTGTGTCCTGATACTGTGATGAGTAATGAAACATCCTGGTATTTATGTGCAGCAGAGATGAAACAGTACTATAACCCAGTGCACTGGGCGTCTCCGGGAGGAGAATATTTTAGGGCAAATAAGTCTTTCAGTAGCCCTCAAATTACACTGCTTTGACAACTGTCTGTTTCCCAACTTTAGAGTCAGCCCTGTTGATTACATACCGGAAAGAAAAGTCTATAATTACCTTAATTAAAAACAACAATGAAATGTCACTCAGCATGATGACTTGGCCTCAGTATAGTCACTGCATCCCCAGGACTGAGAACAATGCCTGGTCTCTAATAATCACACAACTTTTTCAAGATTGTGTGTGTGTGTGTGTGTGTGTGTGTGTGTGTGTGTGTGTGTGTGTGTGACTATGTGTGTCAGGTGCCCTGAGGCCAAAACAGTACTGGATCTCCTGGAACTGGAGTTGTAGGGACTTGAGGAGCTGCCCGATGTGGGTGCTGAAAACTGAACTTATGTCCTCTGAAAAAGCAGCAAGTGCTCTTAACTGCTGAGTCAGTTCTCTAGCCCCTCAAATATTTTTTAAATGAATTAAGGCATAAGGGAACCACCACACACACACACACACACACACACACACACACACACAGAGTCTTTAATGATTCCTTATCAAAAGAGTCATAACCATTAGATCAATACCAATACAGTAAATAATAAGTTACTTTCCAATTTTCTCCAGAACATTTTTCTCCTTTATTTTTAACCAGTTGTTTATTTTCCTGAAACACTCTCTAACTAGTGAAGTTCGTTATCCACCTGTCTATAGCTATATCACAAGTATTACAGCTTTGTGTTCATCTACTTGCCATTAAAAACACACAAGAGTCGTAATGGTGGCACATGCCTTTAATTCCAGCACTTGGGAGGCAGAGGCAGGAGGAGATTTCCAGGACAGCTAGGGCTACACAAATAAACCCTGTCTCTCTCAAAAAAATCAAACCAAAATAAACAAACAAACAAACAAAACACACACACACAAGAGCCTGCAACCACAAAGTGATGCCAAAAGGGACAGAGGCAGGAGAGTGGCAAATTAGAGACCAGCCTGGCTATATGACAAGACTCTCTTAAAATAAATAAATTAATTAATTAATTAATTAATTAATGACTTTGATTTTTCAGAATTTGAAGTATCTGGATTAAAATCACAGTATGAAGTAAGTTACTTGCTAACAGATTAATCCTAATGCTAGGAAGTAGAGAAATACTGCAAGGGAGAGCCTACCACCTCAGGAATACAGACGTATTCCATCTTCAGAGATGCTTCTAAACAAGTTAGTTAACTTTAAGTAATGTTTACGGTTTTGAATCTTTATTTTCACACTGGCAAAACAAGAATAAATTTGCTATGCCTGTTTTATCAAGTTGTTTTAAGAGAAAAATATATTTAAAATTATTTCTGTGGAGGGGGGAGTATGATATTGATACAAAGGAAGGTATTCCTTTTGACATAAACACCTTCGTATTTTAACCTGTATGGGGGCATAAAGGAGGATCTCACATAGCCAAGGCTGGCCTCAAGCTCACAGGGATCTGCTTGCCTCTGCCTCCTGGATGTTGGGATTATAGACAAGTGCCACTACATCCAGTTTTATACAGTGCTAGAAATCAAATCCAGGACTCCATACAGACTAGGGTTTTTGTTTGTTTTTCAGTTGTTTTGGGATTTTGTTGTTGTTGTTGTTATTTTTGAGATAGGATCTTGTCATAGTACCCAGATTTCCTGCAAAAACCTGAGTTCAGTCTCCTGCCTCAATCAGCCTCCCATGTACCTCCACTACAGGCCCTGTCAGTGAATCTCTTGATAGATTTTAAATGTATGGTTTCAACTTATCTTCCTATATATCTACCAATCTTGATATTTCCCAGATCCAAAGATCCATCATAACCAAAACTCTGACACACAAAGGAGCCCAACTTGTAAATGTTACACAGCTGATTACTTTCTTTAAAATAAAAAATATATAGTTTTATTTGCTTGCAGGTATCTGTGTGAGTATATGCTACATATGCGTGGGTGTCTGCAGAGGTTAGAAGAGGGCACTAAGTCCCCTGGGGCTGGATTTGTAGGTGACTGTGAGCCACCCAACAAGGATATTGGGAACCGAATTCTGGTCCTCTGGAAGAACAACAAGTGCCCTTAACTGATGAAGCATCTCTCCAACCCCTGGTTACTTTCAAATACAATAACAAGTGACGTAACATGCACACACAAAAGATGCCTGTGTTTTTGCCAGGAGCTTCCCTGGTGCCCATTAGTCAGCGTGAATGTCAGTATTCGCCCTATGTGAACACACACTGAAGGAATGTGCTTCGGTGTTTTGGTTTCACTTGACGCATGTTTTCTGCATAGCCAATCATCTCCTCTCCATTTAACACCAAGATTTCTAAAGATGCCGGAACTCTAGTCTGGGTTCCACTTCCTAGGCTTCGGTACACACAGAGAAAATTTTGGTGGATTTGCGGTGATTTCTCAAACCTTTCTGTTATTGCTATACTAATATTTATGCTTTAAGATCACCAGTCCACTAAAATCTATCAAATAAAAGCATACTGTTATAAACACAAAAGATCCTGGTACCTCTAAACATTATATAATGTCTCAAAAACAAGGAGTTTTGTTGTTGTTGTTGTTGCTGCTATGTGTGGTTTTTTTGTTTGTTTGGTTGGTTGGTTAGTTGGTTTGGTTTTTTCAAGACAGGGTTTCTCTGTGTAGCTTTGGAGCCTGTCCTGGATCTCACTCTGCAGACCAGGCTGGTCTTGAACTCACAGAGAGCCACCTGTCTCTGCCTCCCAAGAAGTTATTTTACATTAAGTTACTTAAAATTAAGTTATTTAACTCTGGTTATTTTTAATTATCTGTACCCTCACCTCCTCCCAAGAGAAAAGCAAAGCATGTTGCCAATCAAACATTAATGATTCTTATTTAAGCCATTGGATGGTTTTTCACTTACATTAGAATATGAGTATCTTTGGATGCAAATTGCTAACAGTTCCAATAAGAAAACACCCCTACACAGGTGTCCCCAGTTCAGCTGTCCCTGTTTTCCTACACATCTATCCAAAAGGACTCTGCCATTTTATTCCTTTATGTGTATTACAGCTCAAGGGATACTCTTGAAGCTTGACCTATAGAAAGGAAGGAAGGAAGGAAGGAAGGAAGGAAGGAAGGAAGGAAAGAAGTTAGGAAGGAAGGAAGGGAGGAAGGAGGGAGGAAAGGGAGGGAGGGAGGAAAGAGAGGAGGGAGGGAGGAAGAAAGAAAAGAAAAGAGATAAGATAAGATTTGGGGAGCTAGAGAGATGGCTCACAGGTTAAAAGCACTTGCTGCTGTTCCAGAGGACCCAAGTTTGGTTCCTAGTACCCAAGTCAAGCAGCCCACAACCACCTCTAGCTCCACGTCCTGTGGTGTGATACCCTCTTCTGGCCTCTACAGGCATCCATATTTATGTGTGTATACACACACACACACACACACACACACACACACACACACAAATAAATAATAAATTTTCTTTAAAAAAAAAACCATAAATCATTTTGATCAAAAGACACTGATTGTATAAGCTAGGTGTGATGGTATACACCTTTAGTTCCAGCACTCAGGAGGCAGAGATAAGTGTATCCCTGTGGGTTAGAGGTCTACACTATATAGCCCAGAGCAGTCAGGGCTACATAGTGAGACCCTACCTCAAAAAAACAGGGGGAGAGCGTAGCAAGATGCCTCAGCAGGTAAAAAAAAAAAAAAAACACTTGCCATGCAAACATCATGACCTGAGTTTGACAGAAACTGACTCCACAAAACTGTCCTCTGACCTCCACAAGTATGCCACAGGTGTGCACACACAAATGATAGACACACAACAACAGATAGATAGACAGACAGACAGACAGACGGACGGACGGACGGACGGATGGATGGATGGATGGATGATAGATGGATGGATGGATGGATGGATGGATGGATGGATGGACGGACGGACAGACAGACAAAATTTGTCCTGGACTAAAGATGTAGTTTCCCTGATGAGCTGCCTGCCTAGCTTGGAAGTAGGTCTGAGCCCAGCACCACAAACACACGGGCACAGCTGCAAGCCTGTGATCCCAGCACTCAGGAGGTGGAAGGAGGAGGACATCTTAATCTTTTTTTTTTGTTCATTTCTAAAATTACAAGTATTTGCTTATGGCTATGTGACACAGCATATATGTGGAAATCAGGGGACAATGCACAGAAGTTGTTCCTCATGAGCTCAAACTCAGGGCATCAGGGTTCTAGACAAGTGCTTTGACCTGCTGAGCCGTCTCACAGGCCTAGATATCTCAGTCCTGAAGCATGTTTCCCCAAGACTAGAGTTAACTGAATAACCTTGAAGAGAGAGCTACTGTGTTTGGGAGCAACAGTCTAGCTCACATGAAGAAAAAAAAAAAAACTGACGTCCTATCCTAAACAGAAACAGCATATACCGCTCAGCTATAATGAAATCAATCCAGGATTAGATCGCAGCGTTAATTCCTATAAGCCCATCAAAATGAAAATGCACATAATACTTATTACATGCTGGAACTACACCAGAAATGCTGCCGCAGCATCGGGTCACTGCTCAAAGCCTTGAGAAAGAAGACTCGGAATTTTCATTTAGTTCCAGACTCCATGCATGGACTATCACCGTCTTGAAATCTCCAGACCAGTTCTACAAAGGTCTCTCAATAGTTCACTAAGTGAACAGAAATCCAAGATAACTTCTGGTGAAACAGGGCAGGGGACTTCACTGTCAGAAGACTCCCATGTGTATTCAAAGGCTGGACTTTGCCTCTCCAAAGCTGCTTGCAAGTATTTACTTCTCTGAACCTCTGTTTTTCTCCTCTATAAAAGAACAAGACAATCAACCTGGAAAACTATTTTGTAAAGCAAACCTTCAGCTTGTGTGTGTCACACTGGTACTCAATTGACAGTTCATAAACTGTCACAAAGTATCTCTTTCTGGAAATCCTCATTGTATTGTGTGAGACTTAGTCAAATTGTAATAGTTTTATCAATCTTTTACGTTTAGATAAGATGTTTTAATACAGAAAAACAAAAACTTAAGTACCCAGGGCCTCACATATACTAGGCAAGGGCTCTACCCACTGAATTATACTCTGAACCCTGACTTTTGTTGTTGTTGCTGTTGTTGTTCGGTTTTTCAAAACAAGGTTTCTCTGTGTGTAGTTTTGGCTGTCCTGGAACTCACATAGTAGACCAGGCTGGCCTTGAACTTAGAGATCTGCCTGTCTCTGACTCCCGAGTGCTGGGATTAAAGGCATGCACCACCACTGTCCGGCTCCAAACCTGACTTTTTTTTAAACTGACACTTTATGTATGCTAAGTGGAGCTTTAAGTATCAAAAGAAAGTTAAAAACTAGTGAATTTTTTTTAATGTGGAGTGCATATATATTTATTCAGAACTTGCATGGTGGAAATCTTTAAAACTGTCTAAAGGCGAGTGCCTTTCAGAACCCAGATACAGACCAGTTGTCTAAACAATAAATGATCCACCACAGACTCCAGGCAAAGTCACAACAGGATGAGAGAAGAGCCTTTGGCCTCTCTCAGATTTCCTGGCCACTGTTATTTTAAAACTTGATCACATAAACAGGGGAAAATCCCTTTCAGATAAGCCCCTATGGACTATAATTTACCATCTTTGTTTTTAATATCTTGTAGTTTCCATTAAATATCATAGTTGTTCAGTATTTTTTACTCTAGGTGATAAAGGGCATATGTATATTCTATACTACATAGCTTTTTAACTATACATTTAATCACAATAATCTTTTCTTAATGGTAGTATTGGGTCCCTGTCATTTACAATTATCTTTTGAAAACAAATACATAACTTGAAAAGAAGAGGAAAAAATAGGTAACAAATCACACGAACACAAAATAAAAACACTATGGGCAGATGAGCATCAGACTAAAATGACTTGCTTACCACTGTGCATGTTTACTCCTGCGCAACGGAAAACACCAAAACTGAGCGGACATTTAAAAGTCAATGAGCTATTCTGAAGAGCTGCATTGTTTCTGGCTCTTCCTCTGGCCCCCTTGTAACATTTGTGGCTATTTCTAAAATTAATGCTAGAGGGCACTAAGGTAACTTTTTTTCACTAAACATTTCCCAGTTGGAAAACCACAGGCCAAGACGTCTTGAAGTTGAGTTAATTTGTACAGAAATGCTGCTGTTCGGCGGCCAACCTTTGTACCATGACCACCATCAAGACTCACATTTTATGGTGTGCAGATAGTTACAGCTGAGCCTCAAGAGCTGTTAAAAGTCTTAAGGTGACTATATTCGAACATCCTACAACTGTACCAAGAGAGCAAACGAAACTTTTATTCAGCTCATATGAAATCGGAGCAGCGTTTGTGTAGTTCCCCAACAATATCTCCACATTAGGATTTAAACAGCCCTGCCCTACATACTTTTTGCCAGATAAAATGTAACTCTGTAAATACTCCTGACATAGATAATCTAAGAATGGCCTTATCAAGTTATTTCCTATTTAAAAATACAAGCGTGTTTAAATTAGTTTAAGGAGTTTTGGAATTACTATTTTTTTTTCAGCAACACATCCGTAAAACTCACTCTCAAGATCCTAGACCGCTCAGGAACTAAAATTCCAGCTCTGTAGAATGCCACTATGGTCTTCGACATGGCTAAATTATTAATGGTCTCACTTGATGTCGTTACTTCTGACAACAAACTAGCCTGTGTAGAATTTTCAGTGTGCTTCCAAAGGAGAAAATAAAACCATCCCGCAATGTCGGGTGGGACTCCTGGGACCGGGGACGCAGCCGCGTCAGATGACAGGCGCCCCGCCGGCCCGGGAAAGGGAAGCCAGCGCTCCGGTCCGCGCGCGGCCGAGCAGAGGCCAAGCGGCGAGGACAGGCGGGCGGGCAAGCCCACACTCACCCGGCGAGGCAGGTGCGCGAGAGGTCGCGGCCACGGAGAGGCTGCCGGACTGCAGGCGCGAAGGGAGAGCGCGACGCCGCGGCCGAGAGCGAGCACCGGAGACGACGGCCGCCGGGACTCGCTTCCTGCTGGGACGGATCCCGGATCGGTCTCCTCCCGCCGGCCAGAGCCCTGCTGAGTGCCCAGCCTGCAGCGCACGTCACTGCTACGGAGCGCTCAAGGGGGCGGGAGGCGGGGTCGAGGGCGGGGCTTCGAGGGAGAGGGGCGGGGCGGCTGGAGAAAGGGCGGGTCTTCATGGGCAAGAGGCGGGGCAACCTAAGGGGAGGGGCCTTGAGGAGCGATGGCTGAGAGGGGCGGAGCCCAAGGGAAGAGGGCGGGGCGGACTTGGAAGGCTCGGGGTCTTAGGAGCGAAGGAACGGAGAGGCGGGGCCTCAAGACGTGTGATGGGGTCGCGGGGCGCGAGAGCTGAGAAGAGCGGGGTCCCTGGACGCGGGACAGGGCGGATTAGGAAGGGGAGGCCTCGGAGAACTAGTGCTGAGAGGGGCGTGGCCTCAGGACTCGGGAATGCCGTGCAAGGAAGGGGCGGAGCTTAATGGCCTGAGGCCAGGGAAGGGCGGGGCCGCAGGGTCGGGAAGGAGCAGAGAGCCGAGGAGGCTCTGGGCGCGTCCCTGCTAGGGGCATGCTGCACGCAGCTGCACGAAGTTCCCTTCGTCGCAGTAAAGGTTGTTTCCAGTCCCGCAGCGCAGGTCTTGCAGATGCACCGCAGAGTCAGTTGGAGAAAAGTTGTGAGTGAGTGGGGACAGGCGTATTGCGGAGGGTTCTGGGTGGCACAGCCTGGCAGCCAGGCCTGCGCTCCCCACGCCCCTCTCCACCTGCCTGCGTCAACTTCCTGTTCGGCCCTTGGAGGACTGGACCACGGAAGGAAGTATTCCCTGCCCCAGACTGGCCTCCCATGCCGATGTCATATTCTTAGAGCCCCTGTATTTCCACCCCGCCCCTTTTGTTGTTTATTTGGACTCTTGAGAGTCTCAGTGTGTGACTTGCATTGTAGCCTGGGCTAGCCTCAAATAATGAAAATCTTTGTGGGCTGGTTTTATAGGGCTGAGCCAACTGCCCCGCTTTATCTTTTCGATTGTTTCATTTTACTGTCTTTATAAGGTCATATGAGTCATCTTTTTAAATTAAATATTACATTCCTGTGCAAATTTGAAAACAAACATCGTCTTTATAAGGAAAAGAAGCTACTAAGAAAACAAAATAAGGGGCTGGCAAGATGTTTCAGCCAGTCAGGACACTGGCAGCCCCGCCTGAAGCCCAGCTTCTGATCCCCAGAGCTCACACGGTTGAAAGGGAGAACTAACTCCTCAAATTGTCCTCTGACCACGGAGGCGCTGTCTGGAAGATTCTTAGAGAAGTTTCAAACTGGGCCTGGTGCCTCATGCTTGTGATTCCAGATACTCAGGAGAATGCAAGTTCAGTCCACACCATCACAAAAAATGGTGGGGGAGGGTCAGACATCCAGAGAGGACACAGTTGGCTTGATGAAAAAGCGGGCAGTGGTGGCTCACACCTTTAATCCCAGCACTCGGAAGGCAGAGGCAGGGCGATCTCTGAGTTCGAGGCCAGCGTGATCTACAGAGCGAGTTCCAGGACAGCCAAGACTACGCAGAGATCTCTACCCTGTCTCAAAAAACCAAAAAGAAAAGAAAAAGCTACCGTCCAGTGGGGACATTTCAGATTCATAAAACAGTAAGTAAAAATGGGGAAGTTTAAAAAGGGAAGAAAAACCAAGAAAGGAAGTAATTTACAGCAATCATGGTAATTTAGCTCCAGATTGCCAAGAGGTAAATCTCAAATATATAAAAGATTGTAGAATGAACTAAAACCAGGGGCAGAGCTCATTTCTATAAGCCTGGTGCTGGGATGAGAGAGGAAGATGGAGGCAAATGGAACCCTTGGGCTCACTGGCCAGCCATTCTAGTAAAAATAGCTCCAGATTCAATGAGACAGACCCTGTTACAAAAAATAGAATGGTGAAAGACAGAAGAAGATGCCTGTGTTAGTTGGGGTTGCTTTGTTTTGGCAACTTCATGCAAGCTAGAGTCATCTGAGAGGGAACTTCGGTTAAGAAAATCACCTATCTGGGCTGGAGAGATAGCTCAGAGGTTAAGAGCACTGACTATTCTTCCTAGAGGTTCTGAGTTCAATTCCCAGCAACCACATGGTGGCTCACAACCATCCGTAATGAGATCTGGTGCCCTCTTCTGGCCTGAAGGGATACATGCAGGCAGAACACTGTATACATAATAAATAAATCTTTAAAAAAAAAAAAAAAAAGTAAGAAAATCGCCCATCCGATTTGCCTGTAGGCAAGCCTGTTGACATTTTCTTGATTGATGATTGATGTGGAAGGACCCAGTCCACTGTGGAAAGTGCCGTTCCTGGGCAGGTGGTCCCAGGGTACAGCAGAAAGCAAACTGAACAAGCCAGGGTGAATAAACCAGCAAGCAGGCCTTCTCCATTCCCTCTGCATCTTTCCCTGCCTTCGGGTTCTTGTTCTGGGTTACTGCACTGTCTTCCCTTGATGACGGACGGTAATCTGAGAGAGGAAGGAACAGCTTTCCTCCCTGGGCTGTCTTTGGTTGGTCTTTTATCATAGTAATAGACAGCAGACTAAGACAATGCCTAACATAGACCTCTGGCCCAAACACATGGCAGGTGCACAGGATGCCTTTCACTTGTGCATGGCAAAAAAAAAAAAAAAAGAAGAAAGAAAGAAAGAAAGAAAAAGAAACAGAAACAACTGACTTTTTAAAATGAGGCTCATGGGATTGGAAGGTGGCTCAGCAGTTAGCGTGTGGTGGCTAATATGGTCTGTAACCAGTTCCAAGAAGAATCTGATACCCTCTTCTGGCCTTCACAGGCACTGCATGCAGTACCCATACACATGAAATAAAAACAATAAATCTCTTTAAAGGAAAAAAATGAAGATCACTGTGTATTTTGTTCACTGCCTTTGCCTAATTTTGAATTTCACATTTTAAAAAAAAATCTATTTGCAAGCCAGTAGAAGGCATTTTGTTTAGTTTCTTGTGACTAATGATGTCCGTGAGTCTTTTCTCCCTTTGTCCCTTTAGGCTGTTAAGTCCCTTTGCTTCTAGCTCCATATCTCTCTGCCCAATTCATCATCCTACCTACTACCATTATCTTTTTTTTTCAGGCCACCATCATTGCAGTTCTTACATAATCATAACTACTATTGCAGCTTAAAAATCCAACAGTGAATAGTTCTCCACTACCCTTAGAATAAAGTCTATACCCCTTACCATGTCATTTCCTGGACCCTTACGTGCTTGGAGAGTGAGTCTGTGGGCTGAAGCATCCTCGGCCAGCCCACCATAGCTGAGCTACATCAGTCCTAAAACACCTTGTAAGATCCTGGAGTTAACCACCTTTCACAAAATGGGTTGTTCTTGTGTGATTAGTGTAGTGTATTATTTCTCTTGTCTTCTTATCAATTATTTTTAAAGCCTTTTTACTGGTCATGTGATCCCCAGTTCACCACTGTGCTCAAGTCCACAAGCTGAGCCACACCAGCTATCTGTCCTGGGAATCACTGTCCTCTCCATGCTCAGCTGCCCAATTTCATTTCTACCAACAGCCTCCATGTTTCATACTTTACATTCAAGTCATTCTGAAGGGCTTTTGTGTCCCCAAACACACACTGTATGCTATTTACTACACTGGAGCACAGCCAGGCTAAACCTAATTATTCCTTCGGAACAAAGCCTGCTTGTCCTCCCCAAGAATTTTCCCTAAACCCCCTGGTGGTAAATCCTAGGCATAATTCAGGTCTTTCCCCATCTTTCACTTGACATCTGCTGTACAAATATCTCTTACAATACATACTACACGATAACCACCTATATCTACTTACATATATTCTCTAGTTTGCCTGTACACTCTTTGAGAGTACAGTAGATTTTTCTCTGGCTTCCTAGTGTCAAGCACAGTAGCTTTCTCATTAAGTAGTGCCTACAGGGCCCGGGATATAGGTCATTGGTCAAATTCTTAATGTTAAGTAAGTAAATAGTACCTTCCATAATAATAAGTAGTAGTATTGAATAAAATGGAATGGAAGGATGAACAGATGATAATTCTGGAAACTGCATATGCTATCATCAGCATTTACATGTCTTAAATTCTATAGCTTGCTTTGACACTCCCCAGCTCCCTGTTTTAGTTAGGTTTTAGTCCCTGTTTTAGTCCAGGCAGACCTGGAGCTTGCTTGTAGATGAGGATGAGCTTCAATTTTTTTTTCTTAATTTAGTTAGTCCTTCAGCAACATGTATATAATCATTCTAGAGACATTGAATTTCTCCCTCTGTCTCCTAGAGTGCTGAGATCATGAACACTGGTGTGCAGTGCCAGGATCAAACCCAGGGCCTGGTGCCTGTTAGGCAAGTACTCTACCATCCATGCTACATAGAGCTCCAGCCTGGGTATTTTGACACTATCCCAGGAATTATTTTGTTTTTTATTTTGACACTTATTTACTTATTTTGTGTGTTTGTGAGCATGTGGGGAAGTTGGTTCTCTCTCAGACTCAGGTCCCTAGGCTTGATGACAAGTACCTTTATCACTAAACACACTTGGCTCATACCCCCAAGAATTCTTAACCGGAGATCTCTAGATATCTTATCATAGATGGATATTCCACAAACTGCCCCCTCCCAACCATATGCAAAAGGTTTTGAGTTTTGATTTTTTTGTGTGTGTTCACAGAAATCCATAGTATAGGTGTGTGAAGGGCCTGCCTCTGTGTTGCCAACTCTAGATAGCGCGGGCAGACTATCTGCAGGTGTGTTGCAGAAACTCATTATCTTTCCTCAACAAATGCTGACAGACTGTGCTGTGGCTGGCATTACCAGCTCCTGGGCCCAAAAGCTGTAGGATTACATCATCCAGGGCTCTTCTCTTCCTCTGCTTTCAAAGTCACCAAATCCAGTTCATTCCATATCATAAATTATCCCCACATTGATATTTCATTCCATCTTGAGATGGCTCATCATCATCATCATCATCATCATCATCATCACTCTCTCTCTCTCTCTCTCTCTCTCTCTCTCTCTCTCTCTCTCTCTCTCTCTCTCTCTCTCTTTGAGACAGGGTTTCTCTGTGTAGTTTTGGTGCCTGTCCGGGATATCTCACTCTGTAGAGCAGGCTGGCCTCGAACTCACAGAGATCCTCTTGACTCTGCCTCCCGAGTGCTGGGATTAATGGTGGGCGCCACCACCGCCTGGCTCATCATCTTCTCTTATGTGAACTCCTGACGTTGTTTCTGCTCATCCCAGTCCGTTTTCTCCTCCACTCCTAGAGCTACCTCCTCTCCAATCTGATTATATCACCCCATTTACCATGTCCTTGTACCTTCGGCAATTATTTTTTCTTTTGCTTAACCAACCTTGTCTTCTAAAATGTGTACCCAAATGTGTACTTTCTTGTAAAATAAAGTTTTGGCAAGAACCCTGCTGAATCCTTCAGCAAGAAGTTCTGCCCTCAGTGTCTCAGCCTCCACCATCCCTCAGCCAATGTCTGATCACCTGGCTTGCCCTCCACTGACATCTTCTTTCCCCTGACATTGTCTTTTAGTCATCCTTTGTCCATAGACTTCACCTTGATCTTGGCTCTAAGTGCTCACTTGCGGTGAGTTCAGGGCAGAGCCAAATCTCTCATTTCCTCGACAAAACTCCATGCCAGTGCCCCTGGTCCAGCCATCACTGGCAGGAATAAAGTCATAGTTATGCTACAGCAAATACCATTGAATACGTTTGTTTTTTTTGTTTTGTTTTTTGATACCAAGTAACTTAACTCACTGCTGACAGGCATATAGAATCCTTCACCATCCTGGATCAACCCCAGGAAGAGGTGCTGTTACTCTGAGGAATCCACAGATACCCACTAGATGCTGTGACATTTAGTGGAGTTCTTCAGTCTTCCAAAACTCAAAAGCCAGCCATATTGGAGAGTCATGCAGGAAGACTGAAACAATTTCAAAGTTAGTCTAGAGCAATATTGTGAGTTCAGACCAGCCTGGGTCACATTGTGAGACTGTCCATCTGTCTGACAAAAAGCTTCTCTTGTCTCTGTCCTGATTTCTGGCACAGGAGTTTTTCTTTTCTCCATTTCTCAGAGCACCCATTTCACAGCCTTGCTAAAAAAAAAAAAAGAAAAAAGAAAAAAAGGCAGGGGGGGCTTTAAACTTTTTAATTTAATGATGGTTCAAAATACTGTATTTGTTTTGTAGCTTCTGAAGGGCTGGGACTCAAACCGAAGGCCTCATGCATATAAAGCATACATTCTACTTCTGAGATGCTCCAGCCAACCCACAACACTACGATGTCTGGTTGCATCAGCGTTCACCTGCAATTCCATCTGCTTGAGGGCAAGAGGAATTCCAGGCTAGCCTCGGCAACATAATGAGACCACCTCAAAGCAAAGACAGAGCAAGGGCCAGAGAGATGGCTCAGTGGGGAAACGTGCCCGTTCCAAACCTAATGACCTGAGTTCAGACTCCAAAACCTGTATGGCAGAAGGAGGAAACATTCCCACACATTGTCCTCTGACTAGCACCATGACCCTTAGCACACTCTATGTCCGAAATAAATTTAAAAATATAATTTTAAGAAAACAGAGCTAGCAGGCATGGTGGCTCATACCTTTAATCCCAGCACTCCGAGACAAGCAGAGCTCTGTGAGTTCAAGGCCAGCCTGGTCTCCATACTGAATTTCAGGACAGCCAACAGCCAGGTCTATGTAGAAAGACCCTTTCTGGGAAAAAAAAAAAGACGGAAAAAAGAAAACAGAGTATATCATTTTGTTTTCTTGTCCCTGAAGGTTGACACACTGCATATTCACTACATGGCATCACTGTGCTAAGCACTTTAGAGAGATGACTATAGTCAGCATGTGCCCACCAGCTCTCTGAATTCCCATCCCATTTGTGGAGAATCCTTCATGTTTATGTCTTGGCAAAGCAGAGACCACCTCGCTTGGGAAAATGATTTGGGCTAGAGTCCTTCTCACTACCTGCAGCTGGAGCAGAGGCCTGGCACTGGGCGCGACCTAAGCCATCAGGAAACCTGGGCAAAGCAATACAAAGATTCCGAGGTGGGGACAGATGAGTCAGGGGAGTGTGGGCTGCTGTGCCAGACAGGGTTGCTAATGACTGCAACAGTGACATCCTCAGGCGGGCCCTCACGTCCCGCCCACCCGGTCCTCCACTCGCCCTGCGGTGCTGAGAGTTCGTGGGCGTCACAGCAAAGCTGACAAATACGACGCTGGGCTCAGTCTCAGTGACGTCTATGAATGAATTCAGGTTGTTACTCTGTGAAATCAAATGCTTTGTTCGCTTCAAACTTCACATTATTATCAACTAGAGGATAATATTTAACTCCAACATATTCAATTAGGAACTTCCGGGACAGTGACTCCTTGATACTTCCTTGATCTATTTCAAGATACTTCTGCTTTTTATGGCATCCATTCATTGCACATGGTGATGGGTTCCATAAAGAGAAATTCTTTAAATGTGTCATATACTTTTACCATACTCACGCATGCCTCTCTTCTTTCATTATTCCTTTTCCCTGTCTCCCTCTAATCACATATATAATATGTGTACATGTGTTTTTCCTAAGTAACATTGTTTTTCTACCCCGTTAAAATTTCTTTTTACATTTTACATGCACAAATAAAATAAGAATCTCAATGACGTAGACAACAAGCATTCATTATCCTCCTGGACCACTTGGAGAAACTGTAGTTCAAATTACTGGTCAATCCCATCTGTTTTAGGTGTCTCATTCCAGAGTTCAAGGTAATGACACAGTGGCTATATGGGAGGGATCGTGTGGTGCCATTTTGAAGTCAGGGAAAGTCAGATGACCAAGGGCAGGATAAAAATTCATATCAAAGGTATGTGGGGATCAAATATTGTCAAATAATTAGAGCCCAGCAATCATATATGTATGTATATATAAAATTCAAGTTGATTTTTTTTTAAAGGGTTAGAAGTCAAGCTATGGAGACGGCTCAGAAGGTAAGAGCATTTGAGGCAGGCAGAAACATGAGACCTGGGTTCAAATCCCCAGTGCCCAAGTAAAAATGGGCTATAGTTTGTAACCCCAGAGTTGTGGGTGATGATGGCAGAAATGGGCAGACCCCGGGAGGTGGCTGGCCAGCCAGTCTAGTCTCAGTGGTGAGCTTCAGGTTCAGTGAAAGACCTTGTCTCAGGGTTGGGGATTTAGCTCAGTGGTGGAGCGCTTGCCTAGCAAGCGCAAGGGCCTGGGTTCGGTCCTCAGCTCCAGGAAAAAAAAAAAAAAAAAAAAAAAGAAAGAAAGAAAGAAAGACCTTGTCTCAAGGTAATAAGGCTGAGAGCAACACCAAGACACCTGAGGTCCTCCTCTGACCTCCACAGGAACGTGGTTGCACACACATGCACCAACACACATGTGCATACACACACGGAAAATTGAAAATTCAAAATAAAGAGCCAAGGAGCTGCCCCATCAAGAAAAAGCACTCACTGCAAGCCTGGAAACATGAGTCAGAACCCGTCTATAAAGTGGGGCGCAGTGGCTTGCAGCTGTAATCCCAGCACCCCTGTAGCGGGATGGGAGTCAGACACAGGAGACTCATGGGCTAGCTATCCTGGAGTACACTGCATAGTGAAAAAAATAAAAATAAAAACCAGCAAGAGGGACTCTGCTTCACTTAAGGGATAAGGCTAGAATCAATGCCCCAAAATTGTCCTCTGACATCCCCAGGCATGCTATGGCACACACATCCCCGTAATGACACAACATATATCTTCTCCCTCCCCCTCACCAACACACTTACTAATAAAAATAAACTCTAAGCAAATAAATAGAGTATGATACATTTCCAAAAGGCATGTGGAAGGCTTTCTAAATGTTGTTTGAGTGTGAAATGTCCCCCACAGGTTCATGTTTTTGAACCCCGGCCCCCAGCCAATGACAATTTTTGGGAAGATTATGGAAATCTTAAGAGGTGGAGACTCACTGGAGAAGGAGGTTGCTGGGGCAAGGCCTTCCAGTTTTATAGTCCTGACCCATGTTCTGACTACATAGCTCCTGACTGCCGATGTCGTGTGACCAACCACCTCCTACCCTCTGGTCATGACTTCTTCACCATGATGGACTGTATCTCCTGTCTTCCCTAAACTGCTCCTTGTCAGGCATTTTGTCACTGAAGAAAAAAAAAACTAAGACACTGGACACTGATGATGGTCTATTTTTTTTTAAGCTAGCAATATGTTACATGGGTGTGTTCACATTGTGACTTTTCATTGCGCTGTATATTATCTCTCTGTCTCTGTCTCTCTCTCTCCCTCCATCCTCCCATACCTCCTTCCCTGCACCTTCTCCCCCCTTTCTTTTTGTTTGTTTGTTGTTGTTTAGACAGGGTCTTGCTGTGTAGCCCTGCCTGGCCTGGAACTCCTAGTGATCTGCCAGCCTCCATCCTTAGTGTTGACATTAAATGTGCATGCCACCACACAGATGTGGTGATATATTGTGTACCCTAATAAAATTTGCCTGAGGATCAGAGAGACAAAGGAACAAGCCACTGCCATGTCTCACCTCACGAATCCTCTGAATGAATGTCTCTGAGTCCTCAGCCAAAAGCTCTTCAGGCAAAATACCTTTATTCCTGTCTCCTTGTGCCTTATATACCTTTCTCTGCCCAGCCGTATTCCTTCCTAGTGCTGGGATTAAAGGCATATGACTTCCCAAATACTGGTAGCAGAGGCATGAGATCTCAAGTGCTGGGATTAAAGGCATATGTTTCCCAAGTACTGGGATTAAAGGTGTGTGCCACCACTGCCTGACTCTGTTTCTCTCCTACACTGAGTCAATCTCATGTAGTCCGGGGTGGCTTTGAACTCACAGAGATCCAGATGGATCTCTGCCTCCTGAGTGCTAGGATTAAAGGTGTGTGCCACTACTGCCTGGCCTCTATGTTTAATCTAGTGGCTTGTTCTGTTCTCTGATCTTCAGGCAAATTTTATTAGGGTACACAATATATCACCACATTTCCCCTTTTTTGTCTAAAATAATAAAAGGTTATAACTAATATAAGAAAAACTACATAGGATAAGTATATACAATATATACAGTCAAGAATTATATTAACAATGTCCAGTCCATTAAGAATTGACAAATTCAGAGAAAATATTCCATTATTTATCATATTTTGGTGAATCCAAAATTTTGTACCTAATTCACTTTCTATCCTAACTTGTATTACCAACCGAAAACTATCTTTTGATGTCTTTCAAACTTATACACTTTACACCTCTTTAGTGAGTTTCTGTTCTGAATATGTTAACAAGGAAAATTATAACTATAACTATCTAGTCTTTAACTCCCTCAGAGACCTGAGAAGGAAATATTACCTAAGTAAGCAGTAAGTGCAAACAAATGACTTCCAAAAAAATGTGAGAAATGACAGAAACAGCTGGCTGCCTGGACAGCCACCTAAGGTTCCTCTGCAGTGCTGGGACATCCATCTTCAGCCTACAGGCCTAGCGTATCTGACAGACTTTTCTGTGAAGCAGGATTTTCTGAAGGGCCTTCCTAACTTGTCTTGGCAAGGTTTCAGTCCTTTCTTTTGTGTCCTGCTTGTCCATTTTGGACAGTATACTGTCAGCAGTCGAGGCAAGGGCATTTTCTTGCCTAGTGGCTAACTTGCCACAAAGAAAGTAAACTCCATAAGGAGTTTCTTCAATACCCATCATCTCTAAAGTTGATTGGTGCTGCCAGGAGCAGATATGTCTCATAGCCATAAAAAAAAAATCTATGTCATTAAAACATCTTAAATGCCATATTCTGAATATCTCTGAAGTGTTTGAAGATGGCCTGTCTATCTAAAATATAACTGTTTGACCTTGAAAGCATACGTAACCTGACAAGTTCCATTGTAATAGGTGACTAACAACTAACCAGCATTTCTTTATATCCTAATTAGTTGGTAATAATAACTTTCAAGAACTAGAAATTTGCATTACATTGTTAAATGAGCTGTATAGGTACAATACCTTGAACAAGAGTAGAAATATATGTACAGTATGTTCCAACAAAAATAATTTCAAATTTGTATCAATATACAAAATTTGTATACAATATACAAAAATCCAATCTAACATAAAATATTTAAAATTAGTAGTTGCTTTTTCAAAAGTAGATTCAATAATCTACCTTTTTATCTTATCATATCCATATTCTCCCTTTTTTCTTTTCAGAGTAGATTCAATCATCTACCCTTTTATCCTATCATTTCTATATCACATACGCACTTCTTTCAGTTTTAAAGATTTTTCTCTGTTGCTCAGACTAATCCCTACTCCTGGGCTGAAGTGACCCTCCTGTCCTATTGCTCTCTCAGTGTGAATTCCAACACTTGGCCTGTGGGGAGACACATTCAAACTGTGTGGCACATGCCCTCTGTGACTTATAAATTCTTTTACCAATGCAGAAGCTTCTGGGTGCTGAAGTTTGGTTGTTTGTGAAGGTTTCATTTCATAGGCACAATTCAGTCGGTCACTAGGCACTGATGATGGTGTCCAGCCATTTCCTCCTCTCTGGAGGTCTGGGTCTGACATGTAAGAATAAAAGGAAAGTCACAGTGAAAGTGACATCAGGAATACATTTAAAGATAGAGGGGAAGTCAGTGTGAGCTTTGGTCACCTTGACCTTGACTGCAGGCATCTGGAGGTTTTGATCACCACACAGTGTCCAGATGCTCAGGATGCCTACAGGAGGTTATGCTTGCATTGTGAATACTTGCTAGATGTGATAGTTTGAATGTAATTGACTCCCATAAGCTCATAGGGAGTGGGTGGCACTATTGGGAGGTGTGGCCTTGTTGAAGGAAGTATGTCACTGTGGGGGCGGACTTTGAGGTCTCTTTTGCTTAAGCTTTGCTCAGTGTCACAGAACATTTCCTGTTGCCTCTGATCAATATGTAGGCAGTACCATATCTGCCTGCATGCTGCCATGCTCCACGCCATGATGATAATGGACTAAACTGAAAACTGCAAGCCACAACCCTGATTATTATTTTCCTTTATAAGAGTTGCCATGGTCATGGTGTCTCTTCACAGCAATAGAAACCCTAACTAAGACACTAGGTATATAATTCTTCTGTTTCTTCTGCCAGTCACATAGTTCCTAGCACATGGCTATTGATTTTACTCAACATTCAGTAGACATTCCCAGCAAAGGAATGTTCATTGCTTCATAATGAAATCTGTTCTACTTGCCGCCTCCTTAATCTAGAAACATTAATATAGAGCTATCTGTGTTTTTTGTTTGTCTTTTGTTGTTGCTGTTTTCAAGACAGGGTCATACTATGTAGCTCTGGATGTCCTGGAACTCACTATGTTGTTTGAGGCTGGCCTCAAACTCACAGAGTTTGCCTGCCTCTGCCTCTCAAGTGCTGGAATTAAAGGCGTGTGTCACTGCAGACTTTGAGACAAGGCCTCATATAGTTCAGGATGAACTTTACCTCACTAAGTAACCAGAGATGACCTTGAAGTCCTGACCTCCCAAGTGCTGACATCACAGGTATGTGCTGTTCCTGGTTCCAAACAAAGCGATTTTACATAAAGCTTTCCTGTTTGATTTGCTAGACAAGGAATTTGCCTGTTGATATGGCACCCAGCCCTCTCAGGCTACGGCTTGACTAATCACCCCAGCATACAAGCTCCTTTCTGCTTTATTGCTGCTGAGCTGATTAGGAATGGAGGAAGCTGGGCTGGTGACATGGTCCAGCAGGTAAAGGCACTTCTGTGCAAGCCTGATAACCAGAATTCTGTCCAGGGATCCACAGGTCACTCCTGCAAGTTGTCTCTGACCTCTGTACACTCCCTCCACCCAAAAAATAAATAAATGTAGTCATTTTTTAAAATAAAACAGTAGAGGAAACCAAGAAGGCCAATTGTGACAATAAGAGATGTTTGTTTTATCCCTACCATTCAGGAAGTTAGAAATGTTTTAGAACCTCCATGCCAGAAACTAGGGACAGAGATTAATATGTAGGCATGTATGTGTGTATGTACATATAATAATGTTATATACTATATGTTATATAGAATAATAAAATGAAATATTATACTAACATAACTTAATATATTTACATATTATATATTATATATATTTATATATTATTTTATATTTGAGTGTTTTGCCTGCATATATATATATATATATATATATATATATATATATATATACACCATGAGCATATCCAGTGCTTTTGAAAGTCAGAAGAGGGTGTTTGTTGGATCCCCTGGAACTGGAGTTACAGATGGTTCTAAGTCACTATGTGGGAATTGAACCTGGGCCCTCCGCAGAAGCAGCAAGTGCTCTTAACCATCTCTCCATTGGAAAATATATTTCCTTATTGTGTCACAGTGTTACACTTCCATTAAAAGCTCCCCACCCCATGTCAGGGACTGAACCTCTAATGCTTCAGACAATGCTTCTTTTTTTCTAGTTCTTCTGGATTTTTTGTTTTGTTTTCAATTTTAATTACAATTTATTTATTGTGTGAGTGTGGGCACTTGTGGGGACTAGAGGATGACTTGCAGGGGTCAGTTCTCTCTGCCCATCATGTGAGTTTCAGATATTGCAGTCAGGCCTGATGGCAACTTCACCTGCTGTGCCATTCCCCCACCCCAGTCCACCCCCTTTTTGTTGTTCTTTCTCCCTAATGCTAGGGGCAGAGCCAGGTTCATGCAGTCTTGTTTTGTTTTGTTTCTGAATGTTTAATGAATTTCTCTTGGAAGAGTTACATTAAAATAACTGACATGATTGTTGGATTGTTGAGAAAAAGATGTAGAAAAATCTGGCGTGGGGGCCTCTAAGGTGGTTCTGCAGGTAAAGGTACCTGCTGAGCAAATCCACAGGCCCTGAGTTCCATCCTTTGAACCCACATAAAGGTGCAATAAATGACTCCACCAAGTTGTCTTATGACTTCCACATATCTGCTGTGCATGGTACTTGTGCCCATACACACAGAGCACATACACAGTACACTTTTATAAATACTACTTTAAAAGAAACTGTTGTGTAGACAGGTGTGGTAGCACATGCCTATAACCCTAGCACTCAGGAGACAGAGGCAGGTGGATTGCTTTGAGTTTAAGGCCGTCCTGGTCTATGTATCAAGTTTCAGGCCAGCCAGGGCTACATAGTGAGATCCTGTCTTATAAAACTAACAGTAAAAAAATTGTTGTGAGTGGTTGGAGAGCTGGTTCAGTGGTTAAGAGCACTCGCTGCTCTTCCTGAGGACAATGGTTTGATTCCCAGCATCCACAAGGTGACCTACAGCCATCTGTAACTCCAGCTTCAGAGGATCTGATGCCCTCTTCTGGCCTCCTCAGACACCAATCAGTGTGCACGCACACACACACATACACACACACACACACACACACACACACACACACACACACAGGCAAAGTACTCATATGCATAACATAAAAAGAAATAAATCTTAAAAACTGTTGTAGGAAGCCTTGTGCTTTTCCAAATGTACTGTACATGAATTCCTGTCATAAATTAGCAGAATGTTTATTAATAATGTAAAGATAAGCAAACTAAATTAACACAAGTTAATTAATAAAAAACATCTAAGGTTCTTTCTGGGTATAATAAACTTTTAAAAGTTTTCTTTTTGTTTTAAAACAAATGCTCATAGAGAGATGTGTTTAATTGTGCAAAGGTGTGGTGATGCACAGATGCCATCCCAGCTGCTCAGCAGCCTGAGGCAGCAAGATCGCTGAAGCCCTGGAGTAGAAGAGTGGACAACACTGAGATACTCTGATTTTTCTGTCTGATTTTACATGGGACTGGGAGTGTAACTCAGTGATAAAAGCATTTGCCTAACGTAATCAAAGCCCTGGATTCAAATCCCGAAACTCCAATGAAGAATAAAAATTGATCATACCGATAGCAATATTTAAATTAACCAGAGAATTAGGAAGCACCCTACCTCAATATAAACCTTCTGAATGGTTCGGAGCTCAAAAATATCTTCCTAAACTAAGAGTGGTGATTCATGTCTTTAATCCCAGCACTTGGAGGGAGACAGAGGCAGGCAGATCTAAAAGTAGATTCAATAACCCCATGTTGGGCGCCAATTGTAGACGAATTTCTAAACGGTACTATTAAATAAAAAACACGGAGCCAGATTTGGAGTGAAACCTAAGAGAACAGGAAAATAGGGAAAGACACAGCTAACCTCACCTCACCAACTCCACAGCTTCCAAAAGACAAGCTACTTCCTGTCTACCCACACCTATATGCCTGTTCTGCCATTTGATTTGCTTTCTCTGTCCAGCTATATCACTCCTTCTTCCTGCCCAGCTGTCACTTCCTGTCTGTCTGTACAGACCTACAGACCTCCACAGTTAACTAGTGTTGGAATTTAAGGTGTGTGCCACCACGCCTGGCTCTGTTCCCAGTGTGGCCTTGAACTCACAGAGATCCAGACAGATCCCTGCCTGCCAAGTGCTACTATTGTCTGACTCCTCTGTTTACTAGGCTGGCCTTTTCCTCTGATCCTCAGGTAAATGTTATTGGGAGACACAGTATATCAGGGGACACAATGCATCACCACACAGATCTCTGTGAGTTCCAGGCCAGCCTGGTCTATCTAGTGAGTTTCAGGCCAGCCAGGGCTACACAGAGAAGGCCTGTCTCATAAGCAAACAAACAAACGAAACAAAACAAAACTTCTATTGTTTACTGAACACTGAGAATTTTTAAATATTTATTATTGTGGGGTGTGTGTGTGTGTGTGTGTGTGTGTGTGTGTGTGTGTGTGTGTGTGTTTGTGTAGGCGCAACTGTGTACATGTCAAGGTCATGGGACAACTCTATGGAATCAGTTCTCTCTATAGATCTTTATGTGGGTTCCAGGGATCTAAGGCAGGTTACAGGGTTACTTCACAAGTGCCTTTACCCACTGAGCCATCTCATTGGCCCATTGGAAATTTTAAAAATACCTTTTATAGTTTATGCAACAGGGGTATATCATCAATGCATCCAAGTTGTTCCTAGACAGAATATTACTCTTAGTACATTTAAATATTGTAGCATTTAAGGTTAAGCCTTAGTATTGGTATTATTGAAATTGTGAATAGTAGTAATACCATGTAATGGATGTGTTAGTTGGGTGGCTGGTTGGTTTATGACAGGGTCTTACTATGTAACCCTGGCTGGCCTGAAACTCACTATGTAGACCAGGCTGGCCATGGATTTGTAGCAGTCCTCCTGTTTCTGCCTCCTGAGTGCTGGGATTACAGGCATGCACCACCCCAGCCAGCTTTTATGTAATGTATTTTTAAAGGAACATTAAAAAAAATCATATTGCTTCAGAAAGAGAATGAGAATTGTTTCTCAGCTGTGTGCTGAGAAGAGGACAGTGGCTAAGAAAAGCAGCTGCAGGAACAACTGTCTTTTCTAGGAGGGTAAATGTCAGCATTGTCTCTCAAGTCTGAAGCTATTGCTTACACTAAACTCCAGTTAATGAACTTAGTCTTGCCCTGGGCTTTCTTGGTTACCTAGCAACTTGACATTATGACCAGTGGTTGTATCTAGAGGATAATTTCTCCAGGTTATCCTATTTGTAGCCAAATTTCTCAAGATCTAAGGAATAAAAATTGAAAATTTGTTATAATAATCTACCAATTAGCATTTCAATTTCTAACAGTAGTAACACATTTATTCTAAAGCCCCCCACAGGGCTTAGGGTGGAGTTCAGTTGGTAGAGTGCTTTGCCAAGCATGCAGTAAGGCCCAGTAGGTTCCCAGCACCACATAAAGGGCATGGTAGTGCAATTTCAGCACTCTGGGATGGAGGCAGAAGGATCAGAAGGCCATCTTCAACTACCTAGGGAGTTCTTGGCTATATGACCCTCCCCGTATCCCCTACCCACCCCACAACCCACATCCAGGGCTCACTTCTGTGTGTAGTTGATAACTCCTTTAGGTGTGATCTCTTCCGTTTTCCTCTACTCCAGCTCCTTCCTTTTAATGCATGTCATTTTTCATATCATAATCCTCTCTGGATTCCATATATCACTCACAGTGGCTTTGCCATACATGAAGGTCTTTTAATTTAGTTTTGTTTTTTGGTCTAATCTTCTTTATCATTATTATTTTTAACATTTATTTACTGTGTGTATCCCTGTGTGCGTATGTATGGTCAACAGACAATTTATGGGAATCTGTTCTCTTTCCATCACATGGTGTCCAAGGGGTCAAACTCAGCTCAGGCTAGGTGGCACGTGCCCTTACCTACTGAGCCATCCTGCCCACCCAGTTGGTTCATTTTTCAGAGCTCTTGTTGTGTGGTCCAGGCTGGCCTCTAACTTGTTATCCTTCTGCCTCAGTCTCCTTTGCACTGGAATTACACAATTTGGATGAGTGCCAAACTCAGCCTCATCTCTTTTTATGGACGCTCTTTGGTATTTCCCCTCCTGTACAAACTTTTAATTTTTATGAAAATTTTTTAAATTTTTTCCCTTTTAATTAAGAAATTTTCTATTCATTTTACATACCAACCACAGATCCCCCCTCCTCCCTCTCCACTCCCACCTTTCCCCCTACTCCTCCCCCTCATTTCCACCTCCTCCAAGGCAAGGTCTCCCATGGGGAGTCAGCAGAGCCTGGTACATTCAGTTGAGGCAGGTCCAAGCCCCTCCTCCCTGCACCAAGGCTGCACAAGATGTCACACCTTAGGCACTAGGCTCCAAAAAGCCTACTCATATACCAGGGACAGATCCCAATCCCCCTGCCTGGGGGCCCTCCAAACAGTTCAAGCTAAACAACTGTCTCACGTATCCAGAGGGCCTAGTCCAGTCCCTTGGGGACTCCACAGCTATTGGTCCACAGTTCACAGGTCATGGGTTTCCACTAGTTTGGCTGGCCGTCTCTACGTTTTCCCATCGTGATCTGGATGTCCCTTGCTTATAGAATCCCTCCTCTCTCTAATCGATCGGACTCCTGGAGCTCTAATACAAATTACTATTGTTAAATCTAATTGTGTTAGGAAGGTTTACTGCTAGGGAGATGTTAGCATTTCTACAGCGCTGCCTTCCTGTTTAAAAACTGCCCTTCAATTTTTGTAAGGCTATGGTTTATAATTGTCAATAAAATCCTGTATTTTCTCATTTAGGCAACAAACCTTTCTTTAAAAAGAAGTTTTGTGTGGGGGTAGGGGGATGCATGTGGAGATCAGAGTGCTCAGAGGAGTCAGTTCTGGGGACCAAACACAGGTTGTGAAGCTTAGTAGCAGGCGCATTTACCCACTGAGCCATCTTGCCAACCCCAGGCAACATGTTAGTTTCATTCATAATCGCATTTACAGTTTTTTTTTCTTTTCCAATTATTTTTCTACATTCTCATTGTCAGAATTAACTTTGGGTGTATTTATCCAGGCACTGTATCTGATTCTCTTATGTGTTCTATTATCTTTTAAAAAGTCCAAATGGAAATAAATGTTCCATTTTCTCCCTGAAATTTTCTTAGTACATTTGCTGTAAAAGACTGTACCTAATTTTACATTAAATGGTTTTAAGTGTTTTACAACACTTACGTGTAGTACATTGTTACTTCTTTACATTCTCTCCATCCAGTGCTGGGGAGCAAGTCCAGAACTTCTCACATGCTTGGTAACTGAGCTACACGCTCGTCCTGTCTCCTTGCTTTTGACTCCCACCTCCTCTAGAACTTTTTATGATAGGTAGATGGGTTTCATAGATGAATTGTCATACTTTCAAGAGCTTTTATGGCCTGGAACAATTTGATGTTGCCTCAAAGTTTAAACAGATGAACTGATCTACTTGGTGCACGTTTCTGGTATAGGCTCTTGACATTTTTGCCAGCACCTTCTAAGTGTGGATATTCTAGCCAAACTCTTGCTTCTTGAACCTGTTCTGATGCTTTCAAGTTGTGGTCACAGTGTTATAAGCTGATGTCTCATTTTTTAAGCTTTTTTTGTGTCTTAGACACAACTCTTTTCCTTTGAAATTAATTTTTTATCATTAGGCTCAAGAATTTATTATGTATATCTTTTTAAAAACTAGATTTGAGTTTTGGAGGGAGTATGTTAACATGGTGGAATAACTCCAGTTCACTGATTCTGTGTTTTCTTTGTTGAACAAAATACATTTGATGGTTCTGTCTGTCTATCTTTTTTTTTTTTAAACAGGGTTCTCCATGTAGTCTTGACTGTCCTGAACTCGCTCTGTAGACCAGGCTGGCCTCAAACTTGGAGCTCTGTCTGCCTCTGCCTCCCAAGTGCTGGGATTAAAGGCGTGCGCCACCATTGCCCAGCTTGGCTGTTCTATTTTGTTGTTTTTTTTTTTTCCAGAGCTGAGGACCGAACCCAGGGCCCTGCGCGCTCTACCACTGAGCTAAACCCCCGCCCCTTGGATGTCCTATTTTAACACTAGTTTTTACCTCTCATTTTTCATTCCTTGTCTAATAGGATGTTTAAATCTATAACCTCTTTTCGCATTTTCATTGTCCTATAGACCAGGCTTAATGAAATGTGTAGACCAAGTTTTAAAAAGTAGAAATTTCAGAAATCTCAGTAATTTAGCATGAGAATTATAAGTTAAATGTAAAGCAGGATATTTAATAAATGGTGCTGGCACAAACTAAAGTCTTCAAGAAACTTTTTTGAATAAAACAACCATATCTTTTGCCATATACAGAAATAAATGTTTCATTACTTACAATTTAAAATCTTTTTAAGAATTATTTGCCAATGTGCACTACCTCAAGTCAAAAAAGAGCTCCTTAACCAAGTTTTAAAAATCAAATAATGTATGAAAATAAAAAATTCTGCTATGGAAAATACATGAAATCTACTAGATAAATGATAATGAATGAAAACGTAGATTTGTAGCCAGGTATGGGTTATATAGGCTTATGATACCAGTAGCTGGGAAGTTGGAGCAGGACACCCTGCTAGTGCAGCCCCTATACAACAAGCCCCTACACATCTGTAGCAAATGGCGATGTGCTCTGTACAAAGTCAGACACTGTCGGCAAAGACCATCCAAACCAGCGACAGAGGAGAGTAATGGTAGCAACAAAGAGGAGCTTTGCATACAGGACTTGAAGATAAAGAATGAACACCTTTAGGGAAAAACTAGAGACAGAATGCCCACTACTGTGGAAGTCACAAAACAATCTTCCTCTCCTGGAGAAATGGTAAAAGCAAGCTTTGCTGTTCAACAGAAGCTAGAAGGTGCAGACGTGTGTAGACTGTGAAGGGCAGCAACATGGCTTCTACTGGGTAGGTGGGAGCTTTGAGCTGACCTGCTGCCCACCAGCTTCCCTTCCCACTCTGAAGAAGGAAAGGAGCTGCATCAGATAGAGCGACAACAAATAAGCACAGCTCCCCTCCTTCCCCTTCGCATCTCTGGACTGATATCATGATCAAAGAAAGGTGATTTTTTTTTTGTAAAGGTTCTGGAAATGTTTCTATAGCACAGGCAAAACTAGAGTGGTGAACAGAGCGAGACAAGGCTAAATAATTTCCATGAGACACTGCTGAGACAAGATTCTATAAAGTGTTTATAAAAGTTATCCTAGTTTTATAAGAAAATTGTATTTTAATACATTTATTATATAAATGCATAGAAAAATATTATGAATATGGGGAAACCACAAAAGAGGTAGGAAAGAAAAGTTCAGAGCATAATAAAAAAAAAATCAAAACTTTAATTACATGTCTCAGTTCAGGTATAAAACACAGGTAGGAGAAGACAAGATCATACAGTACTTCAGCAAGCCACTGTGGGGATGCTTGGTGCATCAAGCCTTCCACAGCTGACTGCAACGTCACTAAGAAGTCATGCGTACCAGTGGTCCTCAAGTGTGCTCTTGCCTATGATCTGTTAGGGTTGTAAATTTGTAGACTGCACTACACACTTGAGTCAGGGACCAGGCTTGGCAACTTACGTTTATGATTTCCATTAATTTTGAGACAAAGTCAAATTTATTTGATAAGATACAGTCTTATTTCAGAGGTTAAAATAAGGAAATCCTTCTTAGAAATGAGGCCATTTATTAGACCGCCACTTACCATCTTCTTTCCTTCCAATATGCAAATTCTTCCCTATTTTCAACCTAAATTCCCAATACTTAGATCTGCTCCACTAAGTCCTGTTTTGTTTCCTTTGCCTGCTCTTTCCTTGGGTCCAGTCAGCTGACAGAAGAGGACAGGGAGCGCCAAGTCAGGGCATAGAACTATGCAAGCACTTGGGTAGCTTAGAGTTTGGAGATCTTGCATAACTAGATCAAGCATGAGTTGCTCTCAAATTAGACCCACCTAGTCTTTTTCTGTGAAGGAACGTTGGTATTTAATTCTAATTTTACACCTTCTTTTCATGAGGTTTGTACTTAAAAATAGAAAGTTTTGTCTAAAAAATTAATGCTCTATCTCTTTGGTAGTGTCTCAAGTTTTAGGAATGATTTGGCTTTTACCACTTATGTTAGTAATGTCTAACATTAATCACTTTTTCTATTTTCAGCAGTATATGCTTGTGTGGCCTTTGAATCTTTTCTGATTGGGATAAAGAACAGCTTTCGAGTTCTTGTTGCATATTCCTAAGAGGAACACTTCAAATGGGGCCACTGTGTCTTTCCAACATTCCTACCACACTGATGTATTATTCCATGCCTCACCTTGAGAACTCAGTTTCATGACAAGACTGCTTTCATTCTGGTCCCATTTTCATTAATACACGCTCTTTTCTGCATGCATATTTGATTGTGTTACTCCTGTCCGAAATGCTTCCGTAACTTTTCTCAGTAATGATCAAGATCTTGAACATGGCTACAAGGCCCTGCATGATTAGCTTGCACAAGGCATTCTAAGAAACTATACAAATGTTTACACATCATTTAAAAATAGCTTATTCAGAGCAGCCCCTTACATCCCACTTCAGAGATCAAGACTCTACCACAGTACATCTCTACAAAATCACTAGTATCTTATTTGTACCTAATTTTATCAAGTACAGGTTAACCTAGCAACTTTGATTAACACTGTGAATTCAAGAGACTTTCTTGGGGACTTATCTGTCTCACAAACTGGAAGTACTAGCAGTACATGAATCTCCTAAGATCATTAAGGAAGTGCATTCATTTATCTAAAATGATCTACACAATGTCTAGCATTCAGTACATGCTTTATCAGTGAAGTGATTATCCTTTTAAGCCAAAGCATCTTTCTTTCTATTTCACAGACTTTACTCTTCCTCTTCTAGACTACCACCAGTGGTTCAAATGTTACCCCTTCAGGAAGTCTCTAACCTTCTGAGACCAACCCTGAGATTACTCTTTAGACACACTCTTTCATGGCTGGTACTCATTTGTAAAGCCAATGACTGTTGTTTCCCACCACACTGTGAAGCAGGAAGATGGTATCTATCTGGTCCTATACTATGTACTAGGTGCTCAAAACACTGAATGTTTAAAGACTTTTAAAATCTAATTAAAGTCTTCTGTTATTTGTATAAAGCTAATTATGATAACATGTTTTATTATAACTTTGAACAACTTTCAGTAAGACAAGTTTAAAATATTCAAAATGTTAATAAAACGATTCCAGCTTACAAAAGAATACTTTTTTGCACAGATTTTGATGGAAGAAAAACATGAAGTTCACCAATTACAATTTAGTTCTAACATAAAAGATGGAGTGGAAGTCAGAAGGAAGTTTAACCTTCTGAAGGTAAGAGGTTCAGAGGTAAGGGAGCAGCCTGCAAACAGCCTTTCAATTCACTTCCATAGCTTTACAGGATTTCTATTCTCGTGTTTGTTGGGATTTGATGACTTTACAAAAGATATCAATTCTCTTTTCCCTAAATCAACTCATTAACGTGAAAAAATTAATTTGTAACCTTTTCCTTACAAAAGTTATTTTCCTAATGGTTACAAAAAAAGCTTCTCATAAAACTTTATTTCACCAATGCCCATTTATTTATTTTCAAAATTCTAAATAATAAACTCAACTATTGAAAAAAATTGTTTTTAAATCCTCAAATCAGCTTCAAAACAATCTTCTCTTAAAGTCAGTTCACAAAATATCTTAAGTTGTTTACTCTAGGAGTTCTTGGAACAGAAGATATGGCCAATTATATATAGTGGTCTGTAATTTTACTTAATAATCCTACATATCCACACCAAAGACTTGGAGAAGTCCTGTGGAGAAATCTGTTTAATTTGCTTGAAGCTGTTCTCCACAGCTGATCCTGGACACAGAACTGCTGCTCTACAGAGTGCCCTGACAATCCTGTTTCCTGCCCTCACTCCACACAGCAGTTATGTACTTTCTATCTGAACACAGCCTTCAGAGACTACAAATAGGCTTCACAGAGAAAAATACTAAATTCATTTTGGAGACAAAACACAAAGCAAATCATTTTATGCTGTCAAATAAAACCATCCACATTTAATTGACTCAGTTAAGCACAAGCTGCATGCAAAGAAAAGCTAACTGTTTCAGGTTTGAGTGAAACTGAAGGAACTCCATCACGTTCTCGGCTGTCTGAAGAAAGCATGTCAGTGACGCCAAAGGGGCGGGCGGGACTGGCTAACCAACACCTTCCCTCCTAAACTACCAGGAGCTCAGACACATACAAATTTTATGCAAGTAATCTAAAACTCTTCTAAAAATGATTAGCTGTTATTCTATCCAACAAGAAAACCAATACAGCAGCTCTATCTAATTAGTGAAGTCACCAGATAGCCTCATGCAGTTCTGGTGTCAATGACAGACTTCTGACTGCAAAGTTCTGTCACACTGCTTATACTAATCACACATTCTTAGGTAGATCTCCACTTTAAACTATTTATACAATCTTTATTTTTCATGTTGAAACAAAAAATATTGACCAGAATTAGCCCTAGGAACAAGCTGTAATTTTACCTTAACAAGTTATCTAACACTATAAAATATAGCTATTAAGAATCAAAACAAAAAACAAAACAAAACAAAAAAAAACACCACAAGCTTTTAGGATAGTTTTAGTTTGAGACAGTGTCTCACCATACTGCGGGCTGACCTTGAACTCCCCGACTCAGGGTCAAGTGGTCAAGTACCTCAACCCCTAAGCAGGTGGCATTAACTGGCATGTGCCAGTATACCTGGTCCTTACACTAACTTTTCCAGTTCCCTCAAATTTTGGCAAAATAGAGTTCATTTAAAAACTAAAGTTTGCCAATCTTATTTATACTTTCTATTAAAGTTTTTGTTTTTTAATTCCTTTGTTTTGTTTTTTGGTCTTCACTAGAGAACAAAAACATTTTGGCTTTTTCAGTTAGGAATAAAACTTTAGAAAACTCTTGTCTTACATATCTGAGCTAATTATACCGCCTAGCAGTTGTCAAGTCTTACTGAAAAGAAATAATCAGAAATAAGAGTTAAGCTAGGCCAAAGTAAAACAGACACACATAGTTGATGGCACTAATGGTGACTTTCCTTGCACTTGTTTTGATCTGTACTAGAGCCTCAAGTTATCTGTTACCATTCTCACCCATGCCAAATCTTTCCCAGAACTTCACTAAACTCATTAACAGTCTAAATTGTGGCTCACAGTGCCAGAGATGGCCACATTAGAAATAAAACAGATGATGATAAAATGACCTTTTATTATCACTTTTTTTGTTATATGGGCATTAAAAAATTCACTAACAAAAATGACTTAAAGCATATATTTTAAGTCTTGCACTTAACCTGAAAGAAATAGATACCATTCATTTGAGAAAATAATAGTTTCTACATATAGAAGGGAGCTCTACAAGAATTACAAATGTGGCTTTAAAAGCTTCACATTTTTCTATTTTTGTTTGCTACTGGGGGTTGAAACCAGAGGCCTCCAGCTTGTTAAGCATGCATTCTACTGAACTACAGGCCTAGCCTCACATTTTCTCAACCTAAATGGAAAACTCAAAATAAGAGCTTTTGCTGCACTATGCAATTAAAGAGAGGATCTTTGCATTTTAAAGTAATTTACACAGAAAAACTCAAGCTAAAGGTCTGATACTTTATCAAAACAATGAGAACAAAATAATGAAAAAATAGCAGAAGTTACCAAAAATAAGTTCCTATTTGAATTCCTGTGTTTACCCAGATTAAAACGGTTTCTTACCTAGTTCTACCATACAGGTTGCAGCATACCGTAAGATAATACAAAGGTCGTATTGGGTATCTGAGATTCCAGCTGCACTTGCCAGGACAGTTTTCACCTGAGTCGCAGAGTGGGTGCCAGTGCAGTTAGTCAGACTTCACTAGAAGTCAAGGCGCATTGTCTTTGATTGCTCTTAATAGTGTTTAAGTATCTGTGTACAATTATAAATATTTATTACATTTTGGGGTTTCTCTGAACACACTCAACGAGTGTGAATTGAAAAGATGTTAATTTTTCTTGTATGCAAGCATATAAAGATGCATTTTTAGTTTAAAATGTCTCTGACAATTATATTTTCACATTTCTGAGTATTTTAGAACAGAGGTTAAAAAAAAAACATAGACACATATATATTCCCATGAAATAAAATCACACTCTGAGGAATTATACAAGTTCACTAAAGAATATCAAATTAATCATTTCCTCCTATAAATAGTTTATTTGTGTTTAGAAGTTGCAGTTTTAGTACTATTAACAGAAAATACATAACAAAGGTTTCCTAAAAGTGAAAAAAATAATTATAAATGTTGGAAAAATTGGCCTCATTAACATATTTACAGACTTTTACTTAATACATACTCCTTTGGAAATTACTTATGTGACATTTTTACAGCATTAACATTCCCAAACCTCTGAGTAGTGAGCACGTCGGCTCTTTACTGTCTGTAACCAAAGTTGCACGCCACGTGAGCTCTGAAGCTCCTGGTCACTCTGAGACACTGCTGGTATACTGCTCGGCTCCCTCCCCGAAGGCTGTCTCTGTTGAGGAAGGGGCCTTCAGCAGCTTCTCTTTACTCTGTTCTTCCTGAAGCTTCAGAATTATGTTTCGGATTTCTTCTCTTTTTGTTTTCATTCTAGGAGGAGGAAACCAGTTCACCAAATTCATAGGTAGCTCAAAATTTAGTATTGGATTCTGAAAATAAGATTAAAAGCTTGTTAGAAAATTATAATGGGTAACATTTTAATTTCAACTACAACACTCAGAAGTTAAGTATCAGTATCTATTCACTGAGTTAGCCACTGGAGATAAAAACAGTATTGGCTTATAAAGCTTACTGTCTAGATTAGAGGCTGGTAACTACAGTTATTGGGCTGAGTACTGCCCATACCCTATTTCTGCAATAAAGTTCTTGTTTAAGCAGAAGCAAACAAATTCACAGTTTGTAGTTGTTTGTGCAACAGCAGAACTGAGAGCTGCTAAGAGTCTCCACGGCTGCAAAACACAAGCCTTTACTCTCAGGCCCTGCCTAAGAAAGAAGGCCAGCACCATGCTAGATAAAGACAGTTGACCTCAGCCAACACTGTGACAGGAGGTAGGCAGTGCATTGAGAACAAACACCATCGGCCTGCCATTTAGATGTAGTTAGCCAGCCACAGACTAACAGAGGATTGGGGAGTGAGCTTCAAGGCTTGGAGACACGGCACAGCAAGAAACAGACTGACTTTCAACTGGCCAAAGTACAGTGTAGGCCACCAGAAGGGTTTGTTCTTTAGCTCAAGAGCACCAGGGAGCCACCAAGTATAAAGGTGATGAGAGTAACCTGATAAGTTTCTGGAAAAGGACTGTGATGAGCAGAAGGCAGAAGGCATGAGAATCTGGTGTAGCAGCTCAGAATGACACCAGCATGCTGGACTTGGAAAGTGGCAGCAGGAATGCAGTAATGTACACACGTGACTTTACAAGGGATTCAGTGGTTCATTCAGTGAACAGTGGTTAAGAAGGAGTCAAGGGAATGTAAAGAGTTCCAAGAGAGGCATGTGGAAGCCATGCTGCAGGATGAGAGTGAGGAAGGAATAGTAGAAAGGGTGCTGAGGGGAAGAAAGCTTTCAATGTAAAGGTAGGGAGGAGATGAGATTCTAAAGGCTTGAGAGGAAGGTGTGTGTGTGTGTGTGTGTGTGTGTGTGTGTGTGTGTGTGTGTGTGTGTGTGTGTGTGTGTGTGTGTGTGTCTAACTTGGGAGATTTTGTTCTTTACAATCATTTTTAAGATGAATTATTTTCTTATTGTGTTCATTACATGAAATACAAATACCTATTTCATTATTTCACAGATAACCATGAACTGAAACTCACCTCAAAAAAGCTCTCTACATACTGCAGTATGTACACGCCACAGTCGCTGAAGTTGTTCTGCTGTGGAACTTTCGGGTTGGAACCTCTCATAACATCTTTGGAAAAACTTCGTTTGCTTCCTTTTTTAACCTCCCATTCCACTTCTAAATACCTACAACAACGCACAGGTACCAACACACACACATGTAAACACTGCCTCGGCTACAGTGTATCAAACAAGCAGTTTACAGTTTTGAACTTACTCTCTTAGAATTTTGACAACATTTGACCTAGATGGGCCTCTGAGTGAGTCCATAAGTAGGATACAAGGTCTGCAGGATAGAAATAATAAAAGTTAAATGAGTTATAATGTTATATATGCACAAGAAAATTTAAAATAATGCATCAATACTATTAAAAACCTTGAAATTTTCTTTTGTTTCAGTAAATACTCAGGAAGGAAAGCAAACCTCACAGACAGAAATTTAGGTATCTATGGTAATATTAAACATTACATTATAGAATAGTAATGTAACTCCAGCATAATAAAAAGGAGCCCTATAAAAGTTAAGTATTATATGCACATGTATGTGCCATGGCATGCATGTGAAGGAAGAAGCTGAAGGGGCTGGCTCTCCCCTTCCACTACATGAGTTCTGGGTATCATCAGGCTTGCCAGCAAATGCCCTTACCTGCTAACTATCTACTGAACTACAGCTTCTTAGAGAAAAGCAAAAGGTAATCCCAAGAATTTGTTTATGACGCAATGTATTTTTTAGGCAAGATTTCATTTTAGAATATTCTATGCAACTCAGATCTAATCTTCAGAATTTTAATTCTATAGAAGTATGTTGTAAACTCAAGCCAGGTGGTGGTGGCACACACCTTTAATCCCAGCACTCAGGAGGCAGAGACAGGTGGATCTATGTGAGTTCGATGACAGCCTGGTCTACAGAGTGAGATCTAGGACAGGCACCAAAACTACACAGAGAAACCCTGTCTCGAAAAACTCAAAAAAAGAAAAAAAGATGTATGTTGCAAACTCAAAATAAATGAGGAAATCTAATATGCAAAAGTAGTCCAAAATGTTAATCTTTTCTCCCCTCCATTCTACCTCCCCCATCTCTCTCTCTTTGCTAAAGATTGAACTCAGAGCCTTGAACATGCTAAGCATACATCTAACTCTGAGCTACACTGATTAGGCCTGTTACAGATCTCTTAACTATGAGTTACATTCCCTCTAAATATCTATATTTTCTTTTATAAGTGAAGTTTGCCTTTCAAGGTCCATTAATGCAGTTTTTGCTAACATTTTCCACAGCAAAGTAAAAGGAGGTAAGTGTAGTACTAGGCAGTACTGATTCACTTAACAGGTTTGGGAGTCTCTGGGGATACTTTAGAACACACATGTATTTCTAGAAATTGGTAATGACTTACTCTATCTTCAGAGTTCCCACCTGCACCGTGTCCCTTCAGTAATGCACACAGTCTCAGATACACCAGGATATGAAGCATGACTGAACTTCCTCTCTTAGAATCCTGTCAAGTCTGAGTGAGTCTCTAAGTAGAAAACAGGTCTGCAGGGTGGGACCACCTAACATTAACTGCCAACTTCATGCTACTGTTTGGATTATATATGGTGTTTTCTCCTCAAAAATATTATCTACAAAGTTATAGTGGTTCATTATAAAGGTGTATAAGCATCTGTGGGAGCAGGGGCTGAGAAAACTGCAAAGTGGAAGCCAGAAATGGCCTCCCTGTTCGATCTCTGGACAGCATACCCACTTTTCCTCCATGATCCTGAGAGCACTTGTAAATTCTGCTTAAGTTAGAACTGTTCTGTTGTGTTTCATTCTATGACTCCAAAAACAAAAACCACACAGCTTGCAGGATGTAGTCAATGCTTACTGTTTACAGATAGTGGGTTTTAGGTGCCACTGTCCTATTTCTGAATTGTAGTTTTCATCAGCAAGGAGGCCATCATCGCTGCTATCATCCTGTAAAAGACAGCCTTTGGTTAGTTATTAAGAACGTGCTACTGAAATAACTAATAATCTAAGGAAACAGCCCCACACACAAAACTCCTGCAAATAAATGGCAACACTTCGAGTCCCAGGGAGGAAACTGACCTAGAAAATTCAGCTTGTTATTCAATTAAATTTATCCAATGCTAAAACACTAACATTGAAGACTTATTCACTATTGCATGTGTATATGAAGTGTGTATGTATGCAGGCATGCAGGTGGAGATCAGGGGACAACTTTGTGGAGTCGGTTTTTTCTCCTTCCAAATTTAGGTGGGTTCTGGATACAACTTAGGTTGTCAGCAGGTGCAGCGAGTCCTTTGCCCAATACGCCAGCTCACCAGGCCTTTAGTGTTAGAACAAGCTTTCAGATGTTTACATATGGTGAAGGAGGATTTATGTTACTTTTTCCTTTCCACACAATCTTGTGAAATAAAAGGTCATTTTTCAATTATCCATTGGCTTATAATATATGGCTGGAAAATAAAAGTTATTTTCCTTTCTACCACATGAGATTTCCAATGTGAAGTGCAAAGTAGTGCTAAGAAATTTGTTTCAAATTTCTGATATTTGTATTATATTGCCCATCATGTAAAGCCTATATAAGTTGTTTAAATATAAAAAAACTTCACAATCTTAATCCTGTGTCAGGCCACATATCTGAATAGGAACCCTGAGGCCTGCAGCACGTAGTCATGGCTCACAGTGAGTCCTTAGTCTCGTCTGGTAAGAGCAGTTACCTGTCATGTAAAGTAAGGAATGAGTAGCTTACAGTTATTCATCATAAACTAAACCCCCGCCACCAGACTGAGCAAAAAGGAAAACTGTGCAGCAGAAAGTATGGAGATACTAGTTGAACAACTCAGTCTTCCCTAGTACTAAAACCACATGGGGAAAGGAGAAAGATTCCTGCAATTGTGCTGATTCCTACATGCCCACTGGGGTGCGCAGGTGTGCGTCCCAACACAAAACAAACAAATATAATTTTTAAACAGAAAATTTAAGAAACAGTATGTTACAGTTTCTCATTTAACTTTTCTTACAATTTAAATAAACTATCTCCAAAACTATAATTTATATGTAAGTGTTCATGATATTTATTAGGGCAAATAAGATCCAGGAAATAATATAGTTCACCTATGTTGCTAATTAAATATCTGTTCTTATAATACATGCACATTAAATTGGGAAAAAAAAGAAAATAGCCACTGGAGAAGAAAAAAGGTACTGGGAAAGTGAAAAAAAAAATTATAATTTTGCTATTCTTATATATACTACAATTATGTGTACTACATAATTGAATATTTTACTACTTGCCTCTCAGATATTGCTAGACCAAAGGTCAAGTATAGCTCATAAATGTTTTCAAAGAAAACATGATTAATTTTCTATTTTATCCAATGCTGGACATCAAACTGAGGGCCTAGTACATAGTAAATAAGCCCTCTACCACTGAGCTATACAGTCCCCACTCCAAGAGAATTAACTTTATATTAAAACTTTCTCAGGTAGTATTATATCACAATTTCATTTTATATATATAACCCTATATCACAATTTCAACAACACTAATATATGTGTCCTAGGAACTTCAAACTAGAAAACTGGTTTTGTTTTGAAATACAACCCCAATCCAGAAGCCATATTGCCTCTGTCGCTGGTTGAAGGAATAGTTTCTAAGATTCTGTAACAGATTCTCACAAAGCATCTGATTTTACCGGGTCATCCTGATCTTCTGAGAAGTCAATGAGTTCATCTTCAAGCATTTTACCACCTTCAGCTGACTGATCACCGTAGTTTAGTCTGATTTTGCTTAAGGCATCTGTATCAATAGGAAACACTGTATGATAAAAAGCTCAGGCCTATAACCCAGCGGATAGAATACCAAAATGAATGCTAATAATATAAGACAGCTGAGGGTACAAAAATCTGCTACAGCATGTAATACAACAAATATAAAGTAGGTTATTTTAAAATAAAAACATGGATTGATGTCAAATTACAGAACTGTTCTATTACTCTATTACCCGAAACTTACGAAAAAATAAAAACAAGGTTATATAAATCTGTGTATGAATCTGTCTGTGTGTAAGAGTGTGCCAGATACTGAATAGAAAGCTTTAAGAGTCCAAAAACAGTAATTCCTAAACAAAACTATAAGTCATAGAATAGACTACAAGATAAAAATATATAGCTTTAAGATTGAAATTATGAAAACATGGAAAAAACAAAGGGTAAAAAACAGTACAAATAAACAGACTTGCTTCTGTACCTATCAGAAGAATAATAGTATAGCAGGCGGTGGTGGTGCACATCTTTAATCCCAGCACTCAGGAGGCAGAGGCAGGCGGATCTCTGTGAGTTCAAGGCCAGCCTGGTCTACAAGGTGAATTTCAGAACAGCCAGGGCTGTTATAAAAAGAAACTCTGTGGGGGGGGTTGGGGGTGGGGTGGAGTGGGGTGTGTGTGAAGAATTATGAATATAACTGTCATGTTAGGATACTAGTTATAAACAAGATCCAGCAACTGTTTACTTAAGTTTGGTTATATTACTACTTTTCAATAAAATGAAACCCCACAAACCAACTATAGGTGTTGGTACCACAAAAGTAAATGGTTCATAGGATAAAACTGAATTGATATTCTTTAAAGTTCATTCTAAGAATACTGTTAAAAGTCAATCATTTTGATAAAAGAAGCTTGTCAAACCAAGTATTTAACAGAAATTTTAAATTTACACGAAACTGAGTCAGAGACTTTAATACCACATATACCAATATTGTTTAAAAGAATGTATGACATTTCAAAAATTCATAAAGAATGACCTTTAGGTATTTTAGGTAGAAAAGTTTACTTCAATCCAGGTTACAAAGCTATAAAGTGGGCTTTTTTTTTAATAAACAAGGTATCTTGAGAAAGAAGATAAATAAAATGTACTCCTAAAAAAGATATATAAATCAAAATGCTGTAATCAGAAACATACTACTTAAAATAATCAAGCACAATTGTAAATCTTCTGTTATACACACAATAACCTCTTCAATATATCTGTTTTAAAAATTAAGTATTTTAACTTTGTCTAAATCTAAAAATCTGTATACATCCCCAGGCAATTAAAAAGTCAACACAATCAGATTCCTATCTATAAAGTATTATTACATTAATATTTACCTTGCACCAACTAAAGTATTTCAAAAATCATCGAAAAATAATATAGTCTATGGCCAGACCACTCTGCATGTGTCTGATTCTCAATGGAACTTAGAAATTAAGCAGGGTTAGGCTTGGTTAGTACTTGAACAGGAGAAAGTAGTTTAAATAATTCAGCTTTCAAAAAGTATCTTTCTTTTAGGCTGGGCGCAGTGGTGCATACCTTTAATGCCTGCACTCAGGAGGCAGATGCTAGGGGAATCTCTAAGTTTGAGGCCAACTAGTCTGGGCAGTGAGTTCTAGGTCAGCCAGGGCTACACAGCAAGGCCTTGTCTAAAACAAGGTGGAGGGTGGGGGGAATGGAGAAAAGACTCAGCAGTTAAGATTAAGAACATATTACTGCCCTTAAAAAGAACCCAGGTTCAATTCCCAGCACCCACATCATGAGGCAATTCCAGCTCTAGGAGGATTCTACACCTCCACCTCTGGCCTCTGGGGGCACTTGCACATACCCAGAACACATATATGTATTTAAAAATTATTTTAAAATAAGTGAAAACAAAAGTATCCTATAAAAAAGCAAACATTTAGATATTTACTGTGTGTGTGTATGTGTACACACACTTCTGTGTGTGTAGATCAAAGTGTAATTTTCAGGAGTCAGTTTTCTCCTTCCAACATCTGGGTTCTGAGGACTGAATTCAGGTTACCCAGCCTTGGTAGCAGACACTTTTACTCAATGAGCCATCTCAGCAGACCAGTATCTACCTATTTGAGTGTGACTGTAAATTTTAAATCTACAGCTGGGCGGTGGTGATGCACACTTTTAATCCCAGCACTAGGGAGGCAGAAGCAGGTGGATCTGTGAGTTCGAGGCCAGCCTTGTCTACAGAGCGAGTTCCAGGACAGGCTCTAAAGCTACATAGAGAAACCCCATCTTGAAAATAAATAAATAAATAAATAATTTTAGCCTCTCCCCCCCAAAAAAATTTTAAAACCACATGTTCCTCATGTCTTCAATCTGGTCAATTATTTCACATGATGTCCAGCTGAAAAAACGAAGTGGCAAGTAGTGATATCATACATTACCTTCCAACAGCTGGCCTTAAAGCTGTAGACATAATCCTATTTATTTACTGTGGCATGTTATCTGACACTATTAGTCAACACTTGTTAACTACATGGATCTGAGTTAAAATTATGTGAACTATTTAAAATACATCTTTTGAACTATATAGCCAGGCGAAAAATAGAATTTAGCTACTTAGGCATTAATTAATTAGGGCACAAACTTTTTAATGAGCTCCTAACTTTTCATGTGCCATCATTCTAAGACTGGTTAGTCACACTCCTGTAGGTGAGAAAGTGACATTTAGAGAGCACCCTTACTTAGTGTACTTTTGAGCCAATGAGCTCTTCAAAAGCATCTGATAAAAGCTAAGGAACCACTGTGTGTGTGTGTGTGTGTGTGTGTGTGTGTGTGTGTGTGTGTGTGTTTAGGGTGAGGGAACAACAACCACCTCACTTTAGAGCACCACTTCTCAAACTGTGGGATGCTGCCAGCATTGAATTAAAATAAGATTAAAAAAAAAAACATGAGTGTTAGCACTCACACAAACAACAAGAAATTGTTTTGTGAAACACTTCTTTCACAGATCTTCCCTTTAATTATAGAGATATAATTGATGTAGGTGTATACATATGAAAGGAAAACAAACACACAGCTACAAGAAAAAGACAAATGAACCTGTTAATCATGGAACCTCTATAAAACATTGTTTTATACTTTAGTCTCCACTAGGGCTTTGAGACTGTCTTCCAACGAAACTGTCTACTCAATAAACAACAACTTGCAGGGGCACTTGGAAGTTCTGTAGCTGGTGTACATAAAGCCCTAAGTTGTGCTCCAATACACAGTCTCTCACTTCTTTATTTGAGCTCACATTAAAGTGTGTAAGATTACTGTTCAAAAACAAACCATTTTATACTATTAGTGGTACTGCTGACTGAATTCAGGGCCTTGTGTTCTATTCATTGAGCTATATTCCTTAGTCTTATTTTTAAATAGCTGTGATAAAATATAATTCATAACATTCACCCATTTCAAATGCACAATCCAGTGGCTTTTAGTATATAGTTGGCCCTCTCTATGCACAATCCAGTGGTTTTTAGTATATAGTTGGCCCTCTCTATCTATGGGCACTGTCTGTGGATTCGACCAAGTATGGATCAAGAATATTGGAGGGCAGGGGGTATAGAATGGTGGTGCACACCTTTAATACCAGCACAAGGGAAGCAAGCAGATGTCTGCAAGTTCCTGGCCAGCAAGGATACACAGTGAGATCCATTCTATAAAAAAGATATTTGGAGGAAATTTTTGTTTGTATTCAACATGTAATATAAGCCCCTTTCCCTTCTAGTTCCCCGAATAATTCAGGATAGGGACTTGGGATACAGCTAAGTGAGAGTGCTTGCCTAGCATATATAGGGCCTGGGTTCAATCCCTAGCACCATAAATAAAAACTAAGAGTAGAGAAAAGCAGAAGTATTATTTAAAACTACGTGTTTACAACAAATTAGATGATGGAAGTAATCTAGAGAAGCTTTAGAGTAAGGAGGCTGCAAACACACCATAAATGAATACTATGCAATAGTATATACATGAGGAACTTGAGGACCCATGGATTTGGGTACCTTTTTGGGTGGAATGGGGCTGGAATCAATCTTCCACAAATTCTCAAAACTAGCCATATATTCACAAGAATGTGTAACTACCCGCCATCTCAATATTGTTTTTGATATTATCATCTAGGTGGTGCTGGGGATTGAATCAGGGTCTCACCAAAACTAGGCAAGATCTCTACCACTGAGCTCCATCATCAGCCCTCAAAGTCAATTTCAAAGCCTTCAAAAGAAATCCCATATTAACACTGTCTCTATATTCCCCTACCTCTTATCTTTTCCTGCTGAAACCCCTTAGCAATCAATCACTATTCTATACATTTTCTGGTTCTGGAAATTTCACACAAATAACTATTATTTTTTTTAAATCAAGAATTACAATAATGACATCGAAAGAATTACAGGTTAAATACTTGCTTGTTTACATAATTTGCTTAACTGCATCCTAAGGAACTAGACTGTAGACAAAGATTTGATCTGTTTGGCTTTTAATGACCAATTTTGTTTTTCTTGTTCCCTTTCCAGTTCATCTCATGGCTCCAGGACCTTATGAAGCTTATTATAGCAAACTATCCTTACAAAAGCTCAGCAACGTCCTCCTTCCCATACCGGTGTCTCTTGGCTTTTTGAGACAGGGTCTCAACATAATCCAGCTGACCGTAAACTTGTTATATGGCAGGGCTGGCCATCAATTCCTGATTCTTCTGTCTCCACTTCCCAAGTGCTAGGATTAGAGGCATGTGCTGCCATGCCAGATGTGAACCTCCTAATTCACCAATACAAAGTGGTAGAGCACCAAAAATATGTTCTTTATTTGCAATTTTCCATAATTTTAATTCCTTTTTTTTTTCTATAGCCTACCTTACCTAACAAAAACTTATATAGGTCTATGCATGGTTTAATGTTTGCAAGGCAGAGACTACACTGAGTATTATGGATTTTTACAGAATAGATTAAGTTTTTAATTGACACATAATACCTGAACATATTCTTGGGGTTGAAGATCGAAGCTCAGTGGCAGAGTGCTTGCTTAGTGTGTGTGAGGCCCTGTGTTTGATACTCTGCAACAGGTGTGAGGGGCCACCCTGCAAAACCTTAAAGGGTAGAGTAAGATGTTTTGATGTACACATGCTTGAATGAGGCTTGTACTGGCTAGTTTATGTCAATTTGACACAAGCTATAGTCATCTGAGAGGAGGGAACCTTGATTGAAATATGCCTCCATGAGAACAGGCTGTAGGCAAGCATGTAGACATTTTCCTAATTTAGTGATTGATGGGGGAGGGTCCAGCCCACTGTGGGTGAGGCCATCCCTAGGCTATTGTTCCTGGGTTCTATGAGAAAGAAAGCTGAGCAAGCCATAAGGAGTAAGCCAGTCAGCAGCACCCCTCCAAGGCTTCTGCATCAGCTCCTGCCTCCAAGTCCCTTCCCTGCTTGAGTTTTTGTCCTAACTTCCTCCAATGATGAACAGTGATCTGGATGTATAAGCCATGTAAGTCCGTTCCTCCTCAAGTTTCTTTTGGTCATGGTGTTTTGTCACAGCAATAGTAACCCTGGCTAGGATAAGGCTGAAGTCAACACATGGAGTATTTGTGGGTTGGAGAGGAAAGTGACTTGATACCAAAGAATTTTGATCATAACTTTTAGATTTCTGTTAAAGAGGTTAGAAACAATAGTTTCTAATTGAAGGAAATGAGAACCAATTCATGACAGCTGAAAGGAAATAAAAAAGGCATTAGTATCCCCTTCCTGTAAAACTGAGTGAAGGAGAACGAGGAAAAGGGATCCCACTTTATTTGAAGGAGAAAGCTTTACTTTCTGCCTTTGGCCATTTGAACTCAATTCACCAATCTAAAAATTGAGAAGACTGAACATATTTGTCTTATAAGTTAAACCTATGAAACTACTGTATATTTTGAATCTAGGGAGTTTTTTTTATGAAATAAAATGAATCCAAACTCTTATAAGTGGAAAATGTGAAGCTTCCATGTCTAGATTGAGTATCTCTTACAGAAATATCTGGGGCAGAATTACAAATTTCAAGGTTTATTTTTCCTTTGAATTTTGAGTTATTTGTACTTAATACATGTAATATCAAGCAGGTGAAACTCAAGCCTAAGCATGAAATTACTTTTCATTTATCGAATATGTACTACACGTAGGTAGTATTACACTAATTTTCGTGTGTCTACAACCTGTTACACAAGAATTTTTCAGAGGTGCCATAAACTCTAGACTAGAGCTGCTAGCTCTGCTTCTAGGGGTGAAGAGATGGGACCGACTGCAATAGAGACACTGGGGGTTTCGAGTAATGTAAGATTTTAAATGTTGGTTGTCATAGTAATTACATGACTGAATACATTAATAAAACTTAAGTGACACCCATAAAGTGAGTTAATGTTATTGTAAGTAAATTCTACCTCAGTAAGCCTGACAAGAGAAAATATGTAGCTTTAACAATTCTATTTTAACTTTTACTCTTTCATAGTATATCAGTACATACCTGGATGACGTACAGAATTTAAACATTCATCCTGTAGGCCATTCTCACTTTTAGTTCTATCAGTAACTTCCTGGCATGCAGATTCTCCATTATTTGATTCTTCGTTTTCACTTATAGCATGATTTTTTTTTTTCACACTACATTTCACACTGTATGTGTTTCTCCGATAACAAGGCTCACTTTCTTCCTGTCCAGCACTGGACTCAGTTACAGTTAAGCAATGCTTTTTGTTTAGCATCTTCTTAATCACAGGCTTGGCAGAAGAGTTCTGTGGACAACTGTCCATTTCACGGGCAGAAGAAACACAACTGTCCTCTGCAGCTGAACTTTTTTGCATGACTGCATTTTCATGGAAATGAGGGTTAGGTTCATATTTTGGTTTGTCCAAACCAGGGAAACAAACAACAGCCAAAAACCAGTGTGCACTGTAAAAACAAACAACACTACTAAACATATCATTGGAAAAGCTCATCATGCTTCTCAATAACTATCAATTGAAATATTGTTTTTGCAAGTTTGTGAACAAACATTGATCTTTTAAAATTCTTGTATTGTTTGTAACAATTCTCACTTGTTTATTTTATCAATGGTTAACATACCATAATGACCACTAATATTTTTGTTGCTGTTGTTAGGATTATGTACCCTATATTCACTCTTACAAACAATCTTCTTTTTTTTTTTTTTTTTTTTTTGGTTTTTCGAGACAGGGTTTCTCTGTGTAGCTTTGCGCCTTTCCTGGAACTCACTTGGCAGTCCAGGCTGGCCTCAAACTCACAGAGATCCGCCTGGCTCTGCCTCCCGAGTGCTGGGATTAAAGGCGTGCGCCACCACCGCCCGGCACAAACAATCTTCTTAATCTTTGTTTTTGGAATAAAAGATCCATTCAAATTTTTATCATGTCTCTTTCTATTGTTCGGAAAAGCTTATTATGAAAAGTATGTATCTAAATAATCCTTAGTCTTCTGCTATGCTAAAATGTAAATACATTAATATCAAAAGGAAATGGCATATCTAATCTGGGCATTGTTATAAATCTCAAGTATAATTAAGGAGTTTTAGCTATCAAGTACAAGTTCATGATGTCATATATTAGGCTATCAACTGTATAGTCCACCAGAAAAAAGACATATAGTATAGCCTAATAGTCACTAACAACTTTTTATTCACTAGCCACGGGGTTATGTGCCAGCAGGTAATGGGTAGGCTACAGATCAAAGAAGACTTATTAGCTGAGTATAATATCTGTCATGTAGTAGGATGTTGAATAAATATTTTCTCAGTAGAAAACACTTTTTCATCCACTGCTACAGATCAAACCCAGGGCCTTGAGCATATTAGGCAAGTACCCTACCACTGACCTAAACCCCCAACCTGAACAGCATGACATCATTAGGTAACTCTTTTTCTGCATGACTTAGATGACTCCAAGATAGTATTAGGAAAAGTGCTATTCATCTGACAACATTCAGTACAAAGGTCATAAAAACTGGTTTTGGTCTCAGTGTTTAAAAGGTCAAATGGAGCCTGGTGTAATGGTATACACCTTTAATCCCAGCACTTAGGAGGCAGAGGCAGAGGCGAGGCAGGCTGTCTCTTATGAGTTTGAGGCCAGTGTGGTTTGCATAGCAAGTTCTAGGCAAGTCAGAGCTACACAGTAAGACTATGTCTCCAGGGGGGGGAAAATTATATATATATAGATATAGATATATAGATATAGATATAGATATATATCTATATATCTATATCTATATATAGATATATAGATATAGATAAGGCAAGATGGATGAATACTCCTTTCCCATTCTTAATAATTAATTCTCATTCTCAGTATACAATGGACTTAGGTCAGTTTAAGCAGCAAAAATAGTGTATCAACATCCTTGTTTCGATAACTAAAACTTTCTAAGTTCCACCTCAGTTTTAGAAATGTTGAAATGACAAAAAGTGTGTCTCAAAACCTGATGCTGTGGCCAGGCAAGGTGGCAAAAGACTGTCCTCTAACACTTGAGAGGAAGAAGAACCAATGGTTCAAGGTCATCTCTGGCTACATATCAAGTCTGAGGACAGCATTGGACTACATAAAATCCTGAAAAACAGTATTTATAGTATAATGTGATTTTCAACCTACACTGTGGTGATAGTAGTCTAACAGTTTTACCATTCTGATATCATGCCAATTTAAGAAGCCATACATTTTCTGTTACCTCACTAAAAACTAGGCAAAATACCTTTCTTTTCTCCTGACTGAAAGGACATGTGCTGAGAAGCTAACCTCAAGAATACAGGGCTTTAAATTTGTAGCTTTAAAACAAACAAACAAACAAACAAACAAAAACAAAAAAGCAGGCTCTCAACTATGTAGACCAGTTCTGGCCTAGAACTCAAGACATCCGCCTCTAGCCAAATAACTACATAAATCGCTAGTATGAGAAGAGGCTAAAATAGGTAATTTTATTATGGCTGGATTATATCCAAATTCTAGGTTTGTGCTCTTTAGCAAATACTGATAACAACTTATAAACTTAATTAAAAAAAAAAAACAGCATCATGAGGTTAGAGAGATGGCTCATTGGCTAAGACCACTTACTGCTCTGGCAGAGATCCCAGGGTTCAGTTTCAGAACCCAATGGCACCTTCCAAACATTTTTTACTACAGTTCTAGGTGGTGCACATACATGCAGGCAAACACTTATACATATTAAATAAAAATAAATCTTTAAAAACTTAACATCAGGCTGGGCATGGTGGTGCATGCTTTTAATCCCAGCACTTAGGAGGTGGAGATTAAGTGGATCTTTTTGAGTCCAAGGAGCCTGGCCTACATAGAGTTAGGCTAGCCAGGGTTACATGAAACCCTATCTCAAAAAACAAAAAATTAACATCATTACTAAATGAAGCAGATGACAAACCAATGGTGGCCTATCTAGTAACTGGCACATATCAAATATCTGTGGCTTTCACCTCTTAAAAAAAAATGAAAAGTAAGATCTAGACACTTGCAGACTGTTTCCATCAATCACCTCCTGGGTGTAGCCTTCCTGCAGAATTCTGTATTGGCCTGCACCTCTGTATTGGTTCTCCATCACATGTAAGATGACTAGAAGATTAATGGAAACTTCTATTGACAAAGATAATGATTATAGTGGCTCTAAATTATATATGACTCAGATAATATTTATTATTTATTTCTTACAAACAACGTTCCTCTTTTCTCCTAAGATGCTTGTGCTACTTTTTACGATAAATTCTAAGAAGCCTTAGTTTATGCAGAATAAATTTAAACTTGATTTTGAATTTTATTATGTTATGCATAGTAATACAGTCTTGTATAACTGATGCTTTGACCCTAAAGAGAGCTAAGGTCTCCTAATTAACATCACACAGACAGCGCGCGCGCACACACACACACACACACATACACACACAAATGGCACAGCAGTGCTGGGAATAGAACCGAGGGCCTTCCACAAACTAGCCAAGCAGCCTGCTACTGAGCTACACTTCTAGGCCCCAAAACATAGTGTTTATTATCTGTTTTAAGAGGGGATCTTAATATGTTGTCCAAATTAACTTCAAATTCTTGTGTTGAAGTGATCCTTGGGCCTTACTCTTCGAAGAAACCATGGCTACAGCCACACATGTCCAAAACATTTTAAAGGAAGGGTTCCCTCATATTACAAAGTGAATTTACTTTACAAAAAAGAATGAATAATTAGTACACAGTTGAAATTTACAATCTAGTGTGACACAGTAAGGCTTATTAGATATAAACGATCCTACGTAATACTAATTTCAGCCATAATTCTTTCAATTATAAAGAGATAAAAAAGGGGCAGAGTAAAGCATTTCTTGATGTGTCTAAGCAGAGTACAATACTAAGTCACAGTGCATGCCATAAAACAGCTCTTCCGCCGAATAGGAAGGGTACTTCTTCACTCATGCACACTTCTACCTCACTCTCCCCAGATCACAACAAATGACCATTCTTTCAAATGGGTTCTTTAAAGTAAAAGCAAACACAAAGAAACACAAACTCTCCAATCTTAATCACATGATAAAGCTGCACAATATATCATCTGAACATTTCTACTGAAGCAGTTAGACTGCTTCTAATAGCATGCTTTAGTTCGAGGAAATGGCATAAATTCATCCGCTTTTTCCTTTCCTATTAAATGTGAGTGAATTTTAAACGAAAGATTCAAATTCTTCAATGTGATCCAGTCATTTCTTCAAACAAGGTAATCTCCACAAACTATCTTATACCACACAAGCATCATTTTTAAAAATTACTTTCTTATACTTTGTCCAATAAAATAAAATTAGAAGAAGTTGTCCAATATGCTCTACAAAATTCTGTCAGGTATTTTTGTTTTCCCCAAGACAGTTTCTCTGTGTAGCCCTGGCTGTCCAAGAACTTGCTCTGTAGACCAGGCTGGCCTCAAACTCAGAGATCCACCTGCCTCTGGCTCCCGAGTGCTGGGATTAAAGGCATGTAGCTAAAATTCTGTATCTTATGAGCCAACAGAGAACTGTGTTTACTTTCATAAAATACGTATTTTTAATACATAAAGACTTTTACTCACGCTTCATTAAGGGGTACAAAAATAAAATCCTTCTCAAAAATATCTACATGCCGGGTCCAAGTTTTCACTCTCCCATGTCTTTTTTGTTGTATTCTGTAAGAAACAGATAATCACCTTCTAGAGTGTCATTACAGTTATGGCTTATGTATAGCGACTTACAAATTAGAACATCCAGCTGTAACACCTCACAGTTTCACTTGATGCTTTAACAAGTTGAGAAAAGAACCCAGTATCTTAAAACTTAAAAACCTATTTATTTTTATCTTATGTGTATGAGTGTTTTGACCATATGTATATGTATCGCATGTGTGCCTGGTGCGCACTGGATTCCCTAGGACTGGAGTAACAGATGGCCGTTAGCTGCCACTTGGTGCTGGGAACCAAACCCTAGCTCTCTGCATGAGCAGTAAGTGCCCCTAACTACTGAGCCATCATTCTGGCCCCATGAACAGAGTATTTTAAATGAAGCCAGATAGGGGAGGCATGAAACCTCATCACTGAATCTGCAGGTAAGGGGATTTAGTTCATTTTACAATATTTTGGGAATTTAAGTGCTTCTCCTGGATGAATTTCTTTCGTCTCTACCATTTCACTGGTGCAGTCAGTGCTGCTATTGGTAACTATACTGAGATACTTAACAGAGCATGACTTACTGGTAAATGAAAGTAAGGGAGCAAGTAAAACACGCACTGTTTGTCAAGACACAGAGCAGCACCATAAGTTATGGCCAATGTCAGAAATCTATCTCAAGTCTATGATATAAAATTAGGAACTTCATAAACAGTAGACAATGGAGTTTTATCTGACATAGCAGCCCCAACTCTTGAGCCTTTTGATTAAATCTAAGATTAAGACCTAAATGCCCTCACTATACAGAGATGACCTGTAAAGAACTTAGGTGTGACAGCAGAATAGAATCTCCTGAACTATTATGAGAACAATCATTCTAAGAGCTTAGCACAGCAATGATGGCTTCATAACCATCTAAGAAATACAAATAAGTCCTATTTGGGCACCACTGTTCTAGGCATTAAACCTACAACCTCTGAAGATAATCAAGGACATTGTTTTGAGAGAGTAGAAACAAATAAATGATGCTGCTCAGTAAAAGAAAAATGATTTTTAAAAGTTATCCCTTAAACTAGTGCAAGATTATTACGGCAGCTGAACATAAATCCATGAGAAAAACAACAAATCTGACCTGGTGTGCTTTTCCTGGTGGCACACTCAAGAAACAAGCAGGTGAATACAGAGATCTTTGAGGCTTTTGCTGGGCTTTGTTTTCAAATATCATGAGCCCTTCATCTTGCATTAATGAATTCAACAAGTTGAGGATAGAAAATACTTTTGAGGGAAAGTATACTCTTAAGACACATACACTTTTCCTTGTTATTACCCATTAAAAAACACAGCCTAAAAAATATTTACTGTGTTACACTCTAGTACAAGTATGCTAGAAATAAAGTATCTGAAAGAATATATGCAGGTCAAAAGCAAATACTGCAACATTTCATCTACAAGACATGTGCTGTGGGATGGTCTGTATGTCAAATGTGTTGCTGATTGGTCAATGAATAAATCACTGATTGGCAGTGGCCAGGCAGGAAGTATAGGCAGGACTAACAGAGAGGAAAATTGAGAGAACAGGAAGCTGGAGAGGGAGACACTGCCAGCCGCCATCAGGACAAGGAAGATGTAAAGTACCGGTAAGCCACAAGCCACGTGGCAAGGTATAGATTAATAGAAATGGATTAATTTAAGCTGTAAGAACAGTTAGCAAGAAGCCTGCCACGGCCATACAGTTTGTAACCAATATAAGTCTCTGTGTTTACTTGATCGGATTTGAGCGGCTTGGGACTGGCGGGTGAGAGAGATTTGTCCTGACTGTGGGCCAGGCAGGAAAACTCTAGCTACAAATGGCGCCCAACGTGGGGCAAGAGTTTCCACCTAAAACCTGAGAAAAAAGATTCTAAAACGGAGCTAAAAACAGCTTCCTAATTGTCTCTCTCAAATGAGCGGCAGCTGCCGGTTTGAGCTACTGGCGGGTTGCTGGCATGCGCGCTCGACCTGCAGTATGGCGGGAATGAGGCCTCTGCAAGTGGCACATTAAGCTACATTGTGGATTTAGCCTTTGCTAGTACAAAACAAAAAAAGAGGTTTCTGGGCTACACGCTGCTTGGATAAAAGCATAGACCCACGATAGCTCCCAGAGCTGGTGGTAAAGTACCACACCATGTTGGGAAGCTGCGGTGGGCGGAGCCAGCAGCCACAGCTGCTGCAGCTTAAAGCAATAGATTCACAATAAGACAGATTCAGATGTAATAGTTTAAAATGTATGTAAAATATACGTAGGCTTGAAAGAGACAAAAAAAGGTGATATATACAGTATAGAAACAAATACATGGTTTTAAAAAATAAAGTCTTTAAAGAGACAGTAAAATTAATATAAAAAATAAGCCACGTAGAGATGACTATTACACAGAGAGTCTGGATTGTGTTGTCTTTGGGATTCTTAACTACAGAGAGATGTTTGATTGTAAAGGAAGCTGAGTTAAACCAGTACGTATATTTTAAAGATACTTTAACTTCAAAATTTGGATGTAAGGATATGTTGCTTTAGAAAAGAGTCTCTTTTGTTTCCACAGAAAGCAAGAGGCTATGGATTTGTTCCAGAGTAAGATACATCAGGTTTGACCAGCCAAGACCCCCTGAAAGGTCTCCGATGACACCATGGCCCAGATGATCCAGCATCCAGAGCCGTTTCAAGACAAGTGGCTCAGATGATACAGCCTCACGGACTACTCCATGATCCTAAAATTTTCTTTGTTTCCCCAGAAGATACAGCACCCCCCTCCAACAGGAAGTAGTAAGAGAAGCTACGCCCAAATTCCCAAATATACCAAGCTGACTTTGGAGATGTGTAAAGGTTAAAACCTTCCTTTTTAAGAAAAGAAAAGGGGAGGTGCTGTGGGATGGTCTGTATGTCAAATGTGTTGCTGATTGGTCAATGAATAAATCACTGATTGGCAGTGGCCAGGCAGGAAGTATAGGCGGGACTAACAGAGAGGAAAATTGAGAGAACAGGAAGCTGGAGAGGGAGACACTGCCAGCCGCCATCAGGACAAGGAAGATGTAAAGTACCGGTAAGCCACAAGCCACGTGGCAAGGTATAGATTAATAGAAATGGATTAATTTAAGCTGTAAGAACAGTTAGCAAGAAGCCTGCCACGGCCATACAGTTTGTAACCAATATAAGTCTCTGTGTTTACTTGATCGGGTTTGAGCGGCTTGGGACTGGCGGGTGAGAGAGATTTGTCCTGACTGTGGGCCAGGCAGGAAAACTCTAGCTACAGACATGAACGTCTGTAAATGTGCTATCACATGTGAGACATGGCGAACTAATACCCACGGATTCTAAGGAATAACTACTGAATGAATTGTTAAGATCTGACTTACGATAGGTTAGTTGTCTCAGCATTTCTCCTCTCTCTCTGATTAAGGCGTTTATAGAAAAAAGAACTGAATATATGAATTCGGTCAGCATCTTCTTTCCTCAGTTTTTCAAGCACCAAGTATCTATTTGAAGCAAAAACAATTATCATATAATGGATCACAGTTCACTCAGTAGACAGTAGTCAAGCAGTGATATAATTTATTTGGCCACCATAATCCCTATCTCTAAGAAATGCAGTTTACTTCATGTACTAGATGCAATAATCACCAAAATACCTTTAGGCAATGAAAAGTATTTCATATATTTTTGTGTATTTGTGTGTGCCTGGGCCCCAGGGAGGCCAGAAGAGGGTACTGGATCTCTTGAAACTGGAGTCAAAGACAGCACTAAGCTACCCACATAGGTGCTAGAAAATGAACCTGGGCCATCTACAAAAACAGCAACTGCTAAGGCATCTTTCCAGCCTCTAAATCCACACCTTTAAAAGACATTAATTCTCCTGTATTCTCACATTCTATTATGGCCCTGACTAGTTGTCCAGCAAGTTCTGTGGATCTTGTCTCTGCTCACCCTCTATTGGTGCTTAGGTCCCAGGCAAGTGCAGGCAGCTGGGCTTTGAACACAAAGGCTGGGGATTCAAGCCGTTTTTCAAACAAGTAAAATAAGAAGTTGGAGAAACACCAGCAGTTAAAGGTTCTTTCTGCTCTTCCAGAGGACCCTAGTTCAGTTCCTAGCACCTACTTGGGCAGCTCACAACTCCCCTTAACTCCAGTTCCAGGGGATCTGACATTCTTCTGGTTTTGGTGGGTACTTTGCGCACATGCCTACACACACACACACACACACACACACACACGCGCGCGCGCAAATCTTAAAAAAATTGTAACGAAACCCCACAGAACAAGAAAAATTGCTGCCCTTTTATTTCACTTCTAAAAACATCATTAGAGATACTAATAAAAATTTTATAGCATGTATGTATTTTCCTAGACTTCCTTTATCAACTGCATACTTTTTACATCAGAGATTTATTTGTTATGGGATAATCTTTTTGTACACTGTGAAGATGGGTCCTGCCAAGGTACCTTCTGATTGGTTTAATAAAGAGCTGAATGGCCAAAAGCTAGGCAGGAAAGGATACAGAGGACTTCTGGGCAGAGATAGGAACTCTGGGAAGGATCAGAGAGGTAGAGATAAGCCAGTGAGACTCAGAGAAAACTGGACATACTGTATGGAGGAGAGGTAATGAGTCACATGGCAGAACATAGATTAATATAAATGGGTTAATTTAATTTTTAAGATCTAGCTGGGAACAAGCCTAAGCTAAGGCCCAGCTTTCATAATTAATAAGGAGTCTCCATGTCACTATTTGGGAGCTGGCAGTTCAAAGAAAGTCCAGCAACATTTATTATATAAAATTTAATTGGAAACTATAAATATGAGTCCTGAATAAAGTCAGGACTACAAACTAAATTTTTAGTATAATATAAAAACTTAAGATTTCAGTATGAAGCACAAACAATAACAAAAATATCAGGGGTCAGTTGGCAGATTGCTTGCTTAGCATGTATAAAGCCCTAGGTTTATTCTCCAAACCTCACATAAGCAAGTTTCAGCTCCTTGCTGGGTGTGGTAGTACACTCTTGTACCACCAGCAAGCAAGATCAGAAGTCCAAGGGTCATCCTCAGCTACACAGTCTAATAATAAATAACCCCAAAATATCAAATACCCACTTAAAGGGTTAAAAGTAAAAGGAAGAAATGCTTGCCAGGAAAGTGAAAAGAAACATCTCTTCTGTCAACAAAGCAGACTCAAGAACAGGAAGATTAGGGATAAGAAAAATATCACGTAGTGATAAAGATTAGTTCTACAAGATATAAAAGCATATTTTCCTACCAATAGAACTTCAAAATACAGGTGGCTTTAAAGATAGCGCAGCTGGAGATTTCAACAATCCTTTGTAATAATTTTATAGAATAATTAGGCATAAAATCTCTAAGGATTTTACATATGCTAACCAAGTGTTCCTATCCAAGCCAAGCTGACCTATAACTCCATCCAAAACATCATTAAAAATATGCTCTTCATGCTTATGTTTTGTGTGCATGTGAGTTCTGGCGCCAGTGGAGGCCGCAAGAGGGTATCAGACCCCTGCAGCTAGAGTTACATGTCTTTTGCCTTCCAAAGTATGAATGAATTCCACTACTAAGCTATTAAATCAATTTTGCAGGTTTCAACAGTCAGGTTTCAAAACACATTTTGAGTTATGAGATACACTGAAATAAACTAGAAAACAACATCCTGGATATAAGGAGGGTAAGTTCTATTTTGTTTCATATATGTGGGCCCTTTCATTACACATGGTAAGCTAGTATTTATGAAAACTGTGCTTGCTGGGTACAGTCCTTACTACCTCACATATATTACTACTTCATTCAAGTCTTACAACCCTTTATTCTCATTTTTAAAATGTGGAAACATAGGCACAGTAAAATACTTGAGTAGAGGATTACTCTTAAGCGTCAGAGTATATCGCAGTGATAAAAATTTCAATCGAATAGTCTGACTTTAGACTTTAGGATTTAAAAAGATATACAATGGCAGGATGTTTAAAAGTTTGCTAATAAGTTAGCTAACTTACTTCAAATAAAAGTCGATAATAACATCATTTAAAAACTCTCCTTCAGTTAGACAGTGCAGGTCCTCGTTAGTAACAGAGATGCCTCCCTTAGCTGGAGGTGGTGGATACACTATCAATCTATAACAAAGGAGGAAGAAAGCATTACTAAACACAGAAACAGACATTTCTAAGTATTGCATACAAAAAAGAATTTTCTCACTTTTCTACTGGGCCAATGAAGATGGTGTGGCTCTCTCCAGCTTCTTCCTCCTCATCAAAAAACTGCAATTCTTGTTTGCTTCTAAGTTGTATTTTAGATTCAAGGGGCATCTGGTAGAGAAAATAACCAATTTGTGAAGTTAATTGGGAATTTTTTTTTTTTTTTAAATAAAAAGAGCAAGGCAGAAAAGGTGTTCAATGGAAAATGGAAAAAGCACTCAGGAGACATGGGCAGGCTCACGACAGGCTTCAGACAGCCTCGTCTCCAAAGGGACTTTGAGGGCAGGCAGGGCTATACAGCAAGATCCTGCCTCTCAAAAAATAAAGAAATAAATAAAAATTATATTATATATATATAAAATATATTTTGTATGTATGTATAAAATCTATATAATATACACACACATACATATAAACATATATATGACTGAGAAGCAACAAAAAAAGCCAGGAATAGGGTGACTTTCACTTCCATACAAAATATAGTAATGGCTTTCCAGATCTTATTTCTACTATTCCTATTAAATCAGACTGGTAAGAGAAGACCCTCTAAAGTAAACAAACCCCAACGTTGTTTTTTTTCTGACAGCAGTGGAAACCTACCTTAGTTCAAAGGCTAGGCAGTCTGCAGGAAGTGGGGGCACAGGGACTGAGAACATACAGTTGTGAGCTTAAGAATTACTAGAGGGAACCCTGAGTCCATGCCACCTGCTTTGTGGTTTTTATCTCTGCAAAAGAGGCAGGATCTCTCCCTCTCTCCTTTCCTGCCTCCCACTACAAGTATGAGGTTAGTTAGTAAGACTGTGTCTTGTGGGTAGATATACAGTTCATTGGAGATGAAGAATAATGGCACAAGAGAGCAATAAAAAGAAGTTTGTCAGGCATGGTGGTGCACACCTTTAATCCTAGCCCTTGAAGTAAGAGTGGGAAGAAGGCAGATTACTGTGAGTTTGAGGCTAGCCTGGTCTATATAGTAAGTCTTAGGCTAGCCAGAGTTACAGAGTGAGAAAAAAACAAGTTTTCAGCTGGGTTTGGTGGGCATAGGTGTATCCCAGAACCTAAGACATACAAGCAGGCCAGCCAGTTTGTGGTCAGCTTATAAAGCCAAGACCCTGAAACAAATGAACGAACCCCATCAAATTATGCCTTGAATAGGCCACATTTCTAAGTTTGCAGCCAGGCTGAGAGATTTATTCCCAATAAACTAAGCAAACCTCGAAACTAATAGAATCCAACAGCTGTAGAAATGGGACAGTTCTACCATGGCTCACACAGCTTGAGACTTACCTAACTCTGAGGCATTTCTATATTACTGCATGCACTTTTTCTCGAAGTCAGAGTATATCCTTTACTTCCAATGTTGTCAATTACGTTAAAACAAGTGTGTGCTATGCACAGGGGACCTAACCCTCAGCTCTAGGACACACGGTAACAATCTATATGAATGAGCTGTGTCTGTATGTGTATGCTCAGAATGCAGTACAGAGAGAAAGACGGGAGAAAAAGGAACAGAACAGAGTGTGGAAAGGAACTAAAAAAGATCCCAAAACTTCTATCAAATACTGTTTTAAAACTTAAATATCTTTAATTTTAAAATGGATTTTTTGAAGTCTAACATTAAAATGAGCAATATTAAAACATTCCATTTTAAAATTACTCATTATTATTGAGGGTGTGGCTCAGCGGCGAGGTATCTGCCTAGAATATGTAAAGCCCTGGGTTTGATCCCCAGCATCACAAAAAACAAACAGAATTACCCATCATTAAAATGACTGTAAGATTTGTAAATATAATTACAGTTTTCACTTTGTTCTCTTTTTGCACACAATTTCCTTTGATGCTCTCTTCATAGCTTCTTGTACAGGCAACAAGTCTGCTATTGGCTTCTTCAAAAGGAATTTTCGCAAAAAAGTTGGAAACATTATTCTTTATACCAATGTCAGTAATGATACTTTCAAAGACCACATTTGCCTGAGGATCAAGGCCAGTCTGAAAAATTAAAATAATGTATTGTTCTTCTAAACCTGTAAAGAAATAAATATAACTATAAGGCTGAAAGAAAAAAATAAGTAATAAACAATTTTAGAGCATACCAACAAGTGATGGGTGTGGTGACTCGTGTCTGTAATTCCAGCACTTGAAAAGTGAAGGCAGGATTGCCCAGAGTTTGTGGAAAGCCTGGGCTACACAGCGAATACTGAAACAATCTCTCTCTCAAAAAAAGAAAGAAAAGAAAAAAGGCAAAGAGGGTGGAGGGTTGGGGAGATAATTCAGTCAGTAAAGTGCTTGCTACCCAAGCATGAGAAAGAACCTCAGTTTGATTCCCAGACCAACACAAAAAGCTGGGCGTGGAGGGACAGGCTTGTAATCCCAGTGGGGGAGACAGAAGCAGGCAGATCCATGGTTTGCATACCCACCAGTCTAGCTATATGATAAGTCTCAGGGCAGTGAAAGACAGTGTCTCAAAAGCTGGACAATACTTGAGGTTGACCTCGGGCTTCCATATCTGTGCTTGCACACACATGTGCATTTGCACATATATATAAGAAGAGTATCAACTAATTATTTCCTAGGTGATTACAGTTCTGGAATATATATCCATAACAGTGTTTAGTACATAGGGACACACACTAAATACTGGAAAATGAGGAGTGTTACCTAGAAATGTTAACTAAGTTACCAAAACAAAGGAACCAGATCTAGCAGTAGCACATTAACAGAGATATTAAAAAAAAAAAAAAAATGTAAGCAATCTGCTTCTTCTAAAACAGCAGCTCTCAACCTGTGGGTCATGATTCCCACAGTAGTTGCATATCAGATATCCTGCATATCAGATATTTACATTATGATTCCTAATAGTAGCAAAATTACAGTTATTAAGTAGTAATGAAATAATTTTATGGTTGGGGGTCACCACAACATGAAGAACTATATTAAAAGGTTACAGTGTCAGGAAGGTTGAGAACCCACAGTTCTAAAAGGATTAAAACTAATTCATAATCATAAATAAATATCAATTAGCATTTCTGCCAAGAATGATTAGGAAAATGCCAAGCACACAGTATTATCTCCAGATGAGACCTGCAAAGTTGGTGCTCACTGATGTGTCAGTTTTTACAGTTATATTAGCATTTACTGACTGCTAAGCTGAAGCTGCAATTAATGCTAAAATGTATTGAGTTTTTTAAATTTATTTTATAAATTGTGTGTACATGCCTTTCCCTTCATGTATGTCATGTAGGACTTATGTTTCTGGTGCTCAAAGAGGACATTACACCTCTTAGAACTGGAGTTACAGGTAACTGTGAGCTGCCATGTGGGTGCTTGGGAAACAAACCCATATCCTCTGCAGGAGCAGTAAGTGCTCTTGGCCACTGAACCATCTCTCCAGCCCAAAATGTACTTATACTGTGAATAGTTGTGTAAAGAACTGCATTTATTTAAAGGATAAAGACCTCTTCCAAGGACTTCAAAATGTCCTAGTTCCATCAGTTAACTGGTCACAGCAGTTAAATTCATTTTACTTAGCATTATGGACTTCAGATCTTTTGAGTTTTAACCCAATTTGTAAACTTTCTAAATGCTTTGGATAAATCCAAGTTTTATCTTCAACCCTTCAACTCTCTGTGGGCTTTTCCTCAGAGGCTGCTACACCCATTTCAGATGGTATCAAATGAAGTGATGACTGACCTGAAATCACTGCTTCAACTTCTCATGATGGACTGATAAAACCTTCCACTTTCTAAAACACTCCTATCCTGCTAACTCAGGAGACCTTCTATCTTAGCTGTAATTTGTCTATAAAACTTACTTGTTAACCTGTTCACTCCTTTACAATTATTCCAAACTTTATCTTCTTTATTCAACTGCAGCTGCATGCTCAGCTTTTGATAAACTGCTGGTATGGCTTGCAGAAACACTACTGGTAATTTCCGGACATTACACCATTCACATTTAGTTAGATCAGAGGTATTTAAAATAATCTCTACAGGATCACTTTCTGGTCCTAGAGGGAAATAACAAGAAAGGAAAAAGGAGTAAATGTTTAAGCTGGCATACCACAAACGGGAAATACAAGCTTAAAATTAATCATTTACTATACTCTATATATATTAAGGATTTCAAGCTGGGAACGGTGACACATGCCTTTAATCCTAGCACTCAAGAGGCAGAGACAGTGAGTTTGAGGCCAGCCTGATTTACAGAGCAAGTTCCAAGACAGCTAGTGCTGTTACACAGAGAAACCCTATCTTGAAAAACCAAAACCAAAACCAAAAACCAAAAACCAAACAAATAAACAAAAAAACCTTCATTTATAAAACATAATTTTTTTCCCAAATAAAAAGTGTTAGACTTTGTTACATTGCAGCATGAAATTACATAAACACCCAGGCCCTTTATAAGATGAACTAATTATTGAATTCTATGAATATTTATTACTATAAAAAATGGGTCAGTGTAGACAAAGCTTTAGTGCATGCACAGATAAAAGAATAGCTTACCATCTAGATGTATCTTGATTGACTCTAAAGAAAACTTTAAAAAAAGAAAAAGACAAATTAGTGTTGATGTTAGACTTATGGAGATTTTGTTCTGAATACTCTAAATGGCATATACGGTCCATAAGCATACAAAGGGCAGAAAAACTGAGTCAGATACCATGTGCTTAAATCTAAGATGAACTATCCACCCCTTAAAAAAAAAAAAAATCAGGCCGGGCAGTGGTGGCACTCACCTTTAATCCCAGCACTCGGGAGGCAGAGCCAGGCGGATCTCTGTGAGTTTAAGGCCAGCCTGGTCTACATAGTGAGATCTAGGACAGGCACCAAAACTACACAGAGAAACCCTGTCTCGAAAAAAAAAAAAAAAAAAAAAAAGATAAATAAATAAATAATTCAGATATTCTGAACATTTTAGAGAAGTTGACAGACAATAACAATAAAAACCTACCTGAACATTCCTTTCCTAGATTCATTAAGTTAATATTTTCACACATCTAACTACATTACCCTTTACAGGTTATCTTTTTACTTAAAAAAAGCCACAAAGCAGGCCACAGTCATTACTTCATCCTCAAATCCTTCAGCATGAATCTTCTCAGAACAAAAACATTTTAATACACAACTAAAGTATCAGCACATCTAACAAATCAAGACTAATCTCTTCAACATATGGTTTATGCTTAAATTTCCATAAATGCTCACAATTATCAACTGATCCTTGTTTTTACTTTCCCTCAGTCATTACTCTGTCAGTATTACATAGCATGTACCCACTGTGTCTACACTAGAAACTTGCCTCTCTATTCTTCATGACATGGCTTTTATGAAATCTAAGTTATACAAAACATGCAATCTCCTAGAGGGGTGTTTCTTTATCTCCAAATCCAGGCCACACATTTTCAGTACAAGTAGCACATGGGTGATGTGCTGAAACCCCACATTCTCCTCCTGAAGAGTCCAGCTGTCTCACTGGTAATGGCAAGCTTAGTCACCTGGCCTCAGCAGTACCTGCTAGGTACTGCTGTTTCCATGTTTGCCCACTTGCAATGATAATCTGAGCAAAGATACTTAAAGTGTATGGCTATCTTTTATCCAACGGTTTTAGCATCCATTGGCATTCCTTCCTTGAATCATTTATTGATGGTTATAAAATGGTTTAATTTTAGCCAGGTGGTAGTAGTGTATGACTTTAATTCCAGCACTCAGGAGGAAGGGGCAGGCGGATTTCTGAGTTCAAGGCCAGCCTGGTCTATAGAGTGAATTCCAGGACAGTCAGAGCAACACAGAGAAACCCTGTCTCGCGAAAAGACCGAAAAAAAGGTTTAATTTCAATGTAAAGAGCACTTAACATTAAGCCTAATTAATAAACCTGAATGAAGTTACTTTGCATGTTTAGAAATGTTAGAGAATCAAAAAGAGGCAAATATTTTGAATTGTATTGAAGGACAGATAACACATTAACAGTAGTAAACAGATACATGAAAAGTAAACACAGACCAAGTGTTCCTCATCCAAAATTCTAAAATGTTGAGGACCAGAAGGGGTTCAGATTTTGGAGACAGTCATGTGGAGTATTTACTTAGACTTTAGTGCTTAAATATCCCTAATTGGAAAATAAAGTAAAAAAACTCCCTTCTTCCAAAAAGCACTGAGGACTAAACAGAGAAGGATTAGAGCATGCTAAACTCGAGGTCTATCACTGAGCTCCACCCTACAACAAACTCAACTTTTTTCTTTTTTGGAAACTGAAGGATGTGCCTCTTACTATTTCATCCAAGCTGGCTTCTTCTGTTTGCTTGCTTGTAACTCTGCCACCATACTCAACTTCCTGGTGATCCTGATGCATCAGCCTCCAAAAATGGCTGGGAATATACATTAGCATATCTGGCTCAGAGAATATACCACCATATCCAGCAACACAAAACTTTTAAGTTATGGTCATCACTCAACATTTCAGACTTCAGAAAATTTTGAATTTTGGGACTAGGGGTATTTAACCCTGTATAGTAAAATACTAAATGACAGAACTTAAATGTATGTATGAGAGTCATATGCATCTCCTACAATAAATTGAACACTACTTTGAATTTACATTATATTAACATATATAGCAGTTGGTTGTTTTTTGGGTTTTTTTGTTTTTTGAGACAGGGTTTCTCTGTGTAGCTTTGGAGCCTTTCCTGGAACTCACTCTATAGCTCAGGCTGGCCTCAAACTCACAGAGATCCACCTGCCTCTGCCTCGCGGGTGCTGGGATTAAAGGTGTGCACAACCACTGCCTGGCTCACATATCCAGTGGTTTTAAATGGATTACTATTTATATAATCGTAAAGCAATCTGAAATCTTTAAATAATTTTGATATTCAATTAACTTCAAAAATGTAACGAACTTTAAATACTATTGATTAACTTTGTCAGAGGCATCTGAATCCTGTTATTAGTACAGTCACAGTTTAAGAAAGTACTTACAATTACAGGCTCTACCAACAGTCGGAATTGTGTTCCAACTCGTATACTCCGACAGTTTAAAATGACACTCTCAAAGTTTTGGCAGTGTGGCAGTGACAGAGTGTGAATTAAAGTTCCGTGAGTGTTTATTTTACGACGCTTTAGAGGTGTGCTGATGGGATTGCCCAGCTGAAAAGAAAAAGAAAATTTTACATACTAAGGTGCTGTAAGAAGGCTGCAAACCAAACACACATGCACTGACTACATGTCCTTCCTCAGTGTGAGAGGAAATAGAAATTTGGCTATAATATAAAGTAAATTCACAAGTTGTAAGTTGAAATTCAAGCACAGTGGTCAGGAATTAAACTCACAAATCACACTGGATATGTTCAAATCACAACCAAAATACCAACTAATGGTTTTGCAAAAATCAGTAACTTCCTTAAGCTTTAGTTTCCTAAAATGAAAAGCACTGAGGTCTAAGAATGCCTCTATTCAAAAGAGCAATGTCCCCAGAGCAGGTCAGAGGTAACTGATGCACAGAAAAGCTGCCTGGATGGATGCCAGTGATGAGTGACGGCGGTAAAACTTAAAAGCACTGTTTCTTTAGAGAGCAAGTAAGAGAATATTACTATTTAAAAGGATATTTTATATATTCACACAGACCAGTTACTTGACCTGGAACCACTGGTACAGCTCAGTAGGTAAAGGCACCTACTGTCAAGTCCGGAGACCTGAGTTCAAAGTGCCCCAACCTACACGGATGAAGGGAAGAAGCGACTCCACTAGCTGTCCTCTAACCCTCACATTTGTATTGTGGCGTGTGCACCCCCACATACTACATAAATAAATGCTCAAAAACACCTGAATAATCTATATTCACTAATGCAAACCAATCACAATATAAACATTTTATAATTTCAATTAAAATTAATTGTGTTTATAGAAATTACATATACCTTATCTGAATGTATGATATCAGAAGTGTTTCAGACTTTGGAATATTTTTGCATAGGTTTTACTAGCTGAACATCCATAATCTCAAAGTCTTAAATCCAAACCCACCTAACGAAGATTTGCTCTTTGGAGCACTTCAGACTATAAATTTTTCTGTAACCTGCAGTAACTATATTATCATCAAAGAATAAAACATGAAAAAAAAAAAACCACAAAGAATAAAACATGATCTGGATAGGGGGAAAAAAATCCAAACCAACCAAACAACAAAAGCTCTGTATCCTATACAGGACAGCCATTATCATTCTGAGATAATTCTAGCGCCTGCCACAGAACAGTACACACTTAAAGCAGGAAGTATACAAAGTCCCCCAAATACCACCCCAAGCTATCAGTGTAAGCAAATTCAGAGTTGCAGGATATGAAATAAATCAATAAAATCAACAGTGCTGCCATACACCTACAGTCAATTATCTGAAATAAAAAGTAAAAAAAAAATCAACAACTATAAGAAAATAAAACACCTAGGCATAAAATTAGGCAAAGAAGTTAATCATATCTATGATGAAGAAACTGAAGACATACAAACAGAGGAAAAGGCATCTCAGGTTCATGGAGAAGAATCAGTACTGTTAGAATACACACACCAACCAAAAGAGAGTTACAGAGTTAATGCAATCTCTAAGTACCAATACCACTTTTTGAAGAACTGGGAAAAAAAGACAAAAACAAAAACCTAAAACAAATCTTAACACTTTATATGCAACTATGCAATCACAAAGAAAAGAGAGAGAAAGAAAACCCTGAATACTACAGTCTTCTTGAGGAAGAACAAAGCTATCATCTGACTTCAAAATATACTCCCAAGCCATAGTAATAAAAATAGCATGGTAGTGAAATAAACACAGACCAACAGGCCAACCAATAGAACCAACCAATGGAACAGAATAAGAAACCTGGAAGTAAATTAAATTCATCATTCTACAGGCAAATCATTTTGTGTGTCTGTTTCTTCATTTTAACCAACGAGTACATATATGTATGTACACTATTGGAGGGGAGGAAGGGAAAGCTTGAGAGATGGTTTGGATTACTGTAGATGCTGGGAACTGAACTCTTGTCTGATCTTTAACAACAGAGCTATCATTTCAGCCCGTTTTGGTTTTTTGAGACTGGATCTTTGTGTCGACTTTGATGCCCTAATACTCAGGATCCTCTTGTCTCAACATCCCAAGTGCCCAGTTACAGGTAACATATTTTTGACGGAAGTGCTAGGAATATACACTAGAGGAAAGACAGTCTTTTCCCATAAATGATGCAGGGAAAATGAGGTATCAACAGGCACAAGAATGAAACAGGGCTCGAGAGATGGCTCATAGGTTAAGAACACTTGCAGTTCTTACAGAAGATCTAAGTTCAATTCCCAGCACCTACATGATGGCTCACAACCATCTATAACTCCAGTTCCAGTTCTAGCCTCTGTGGGAATCAGGCAGCCAGTGATGCACATATACACATGCAGGCAAAACCCCCATACACATAGAAAAATTAAAATATATTTTTAAATTAATAATGAAAAAGACTCCTATCTCTTGACTATATTAAAAAACAACTCTAAATGGATTAAAGATTTAATATACAATCTAAAAACTATGAAAATGTACAAACAAATACAGGGGAGATATTTCCAAATGATGGAAACTCAAAGGTCTTTTCATACAAGACAATGAAAAAACAAAATAACAAAAAACTAAAAGAAAGCCGGATATGAGAAAAAAATTGCAAACTATATACCCAAAAAGGGTTACTATCTAGACTACATAAGGAACTCAACAATGAAGACAGAAACAACTGAATTAGAAATTGGGCAAGCTCGCACTGAAGTTCATGCCTATGATTCCAGCACTGGGGAGATGGAGGCAGGAAGAACAGAAACTCAAAGTTATCCTTAGCTACATAGGAAGTTCAAGGCCAGCCTGGGCTAAATGAGATCCTATCTCATGAATAAATAAATAAATAAATGAATGAATAAAGACAGGCAGACAGACAGACAGACAGACACAACAGATTTAAATAGGCAGTTCACAAAATAAGGCACATAAATAGCTAACAGGTATAAGAAAAACATAATCAGCATCATTAATCACAAAGGAAATGCAAATCAATACCACAGCAAAGCATCTCCAGACAGCATGAGAAAGATGGCAAGGACGCACACAAAAAGGCACACTGTAAATTAGTACGGCCATTACGGAAACATGATGAACATTCTTCCAAAAATTAAAAAAAGAGAACTATCAATACTAATGCTACTATACAAAGTGTATGAACCCAGTGTGTCAAAAAGACATCTACACTGCCATGTTCATTACAGCACTCTTCACAACAGACAAGAGAAACACCTTATGTGCACAACTGATGAAGGAAATAAAGATAAAAATATGGCACACAGACATATCAAAATACTTATCAGACATATAAAAGCACAACCATCCTGTCATTTGCAACACCATGGATGAAACTAGAGACAATTACCTTAACTGAAGAACCTTGTGTAGCCTCAACACTTAGGAGGCTGAGGTAGAAGTACATCTGAGAACTTGAGGCCAGCCCAAGCTCCAAAGAGTTTAAGGTTAGACAGGGCTGGAAAGTGAGACTGTCAAACACCTGCCACCCCCGAAATCCTCCAAGAAAACACACACAACCACAGAGATACAGTTCTATACACTGATTTTTCAGGCTAAGAAACTGGTTATTATGACTTCCTAAATCATTAATAGGAACACATCAAAAACCTTTTTAAAAGGTCTTGGACATGTTTGTTTTGGCTTGGTTTGGTTTCTAAGCTTTACAATCATTTTTCAAATGAGAGCTATTCTGTTCACCAATGACAGATAATAAGTGCTGTTCCCAATAGAATTTAGAAAGATGGGAGTCTGAAAGATCCACACCCTGCCACAGAGCATCACATTTTAAAATGAGAAATAAAAGCCTTCTGGTCAGTGTTTCATCAAAAACCTGGATAACCCTATCACATGAAAGTCCAACTCACTTAACAGAACTCTTCTATGTTGCATGTACTTCCAGTGTGTCCTACAGCAAACTATCTCCAGTAAGCATTTCTGAAGAAGAGTGCAGTTATTCCTATGTGCAATTATTGCTCATCTACTCTCCAGCAAAGTTATACCAATTTTCATCCCTAACATCTCATCTTTCCAAATACCACTGGAGCACTACCACAGTTAGAAAACCTTCTGGCAATCAATACAGCTAGCAAGGAGCAATTCATTTCATACTCACTAACTGATTACCACCTTTCCTGAACTTTACTCATTTTTCAATGCTCACATGCATACACTTGTGCACCAGTGTGTAAGCACCCATATGTCAGCATGTGCCAGTGGCCACGGTCTCACTAAGCCATAGGGGCTAGTAAATCCAGGGATGTACCTGTGCCTGCGTCTCCAGTGTTAGATTATGATCCGCACTTGACTTTCTACATGAAGTGCTAGGTATCGAACTCAGGTCTTCAGGCTGTGTGGCAGGCATGTTAATAACAGCTATCTCCTCTCCTTAGTACTTCTTGACTTTAAGAAATTTTATATATATATATATATATATGAATTACAAATATATAAAAAATCAACTGACAGTATCAATTGATGATATTTTTCCTCACTTACGCTAACCTATCAAATCCTGATCATGTTTCATACACTGATCTGAATTTCTTTTTTAAAATGTACCTATACCTCTGCTATTTATTTTTGCTTGTATTGTTATGTTTAAAAGGCACTAAGATTATGTAAAAATACCAATCCATTTTTTAAAGTAATCTTTGAATTGCTTGTATTGTTTCTCATTTCTTAAGGTTCCAGTTTTTTTTTCTTAGTAAACCTATGTTACTCTGCTTAAACTTCTGCTTTAAAAAAATGTTCATTTTGTAAAACATGTTCACTTTATAAATTCATATATTCCTGTATCTCGTTATCCCCTCTAAAGAGCTCTATATATTGATTTAGCTGTAATTCTATCTTCAATTGGTTGTACTGGTCCAGCCTATTATTAAACCAGGATTCTTCAGCCATACTTGTATTAGTGGACAGTGATTTTTCTCATTACTAATGTTTTGATTTTTTTTAGAGACAGGGTCTCACTTTGTAGCCCAGGTTGACATAGAACTCACTCTACCCCAGAATAGTCTCAATCAAACGTGAAATGATCCTTCTGCCTCAGCTTACCAAGTGCTGGGATTGCAGGCATGAGGCACCATGCTCAGCAAACAATCTTGTTGTATAAATACTTCACACCTTGGGAAAGAGGGAAGAATTCCTTTGAGAAGAATTCTATGGGGTCAAATGATAAATATTTAAAATTTTAAGGTATGTTTTTTCTTTTTTCTCTTTTTACATAGCTTTCCTTTCTATTGCTAAAACAGAAAGTACTCTCCTATTCCCTTGAATTCTTATCAAGAACACATATTACTTTGTATTAATTTTAAGTCTACTTAGTTAAGTAATTAAATTTCATTTTCCCCAAGCAGTTCTTCCTTACTAATTTATACTTTTTAGGTGGTGGTTTATATCTGACAGCATGTCCAACTTATGTTCTGATGGCCACATGTAGGCAACAACAGCTATGAACACAATTGTAAACTTATTTAAAACACTGAGATTTAAACAAACAATAATAATTTGACTGTTCAAGTCTCCAGCATGAACTCTGTAGTTTATCTCAAAGACCATCACCTTATAGTGACCATCACCACCTTACAGTGACTATCACCTTACAAAAGGTTGGGTACATTTGGTCCTTATTCTTTTGGTTTTTATCCTCGGTGTTAGTTATTTACTTTTTGTAAACATTTATATATTTATGGGGAGAGGCAGTGCTATAGTATGCACATGGAAGTCAGAGTTTGTAGGAGTTGGTTTTATTCTTCCATCATGGAGGTCCTGGGAATTGAAATAACATTATCAGTCTTGTCAGCAAGCACCTTTATTTGTAGAGCCATCTCGCCAGCCCTAGTCTCTCTCTCACTTTTAATAACAGTTGGTCTATTTCAATACTGTATATCATTTGCATTATAAATATCTCTATGAATCTTTTTATTTACATCACTATCTTTTCATCTGAATATTTTGAAATTTTTAAGCAAATTATAATATGGTTAAGATATAGGCCGGGCGGTGGTGGCGTATGCCTTTAATCCCAGCACTCGGGAGGCAGAGGCAGGCTGATCTCTGTGAGTTCGAGGCCAGCCTGGACTACCAAGTGAGTTCCAGGAAAGGCGCAAAGCTACACAGAGAAACCCTGTCTCGAAAAACCAAAAAAAAAAGATATAACTATACTATGGTGACATAGACTGAAATTAAAATAACTACTAGCCTACAAGGTTTTCTTAGAAACACACATATACATACCCACATGCACATACACACACACATCATCGCTAAAGTCCGAACGACTCCAAACCCTGAAATTTTCTGAGCACCAACACTGCACACCTGAACTAAAGTGATAGGCTGCAGTAAAAAATGTAAGTGAAGTACTGGAAAGATGGCTGCTCTGTGGTTAAGGCCACATACTGCTCTTCCAGATGACCTGAGTTCAGTTCTCAGCACCAACATCAGTTGGCTCACAACTGCTTGCAATTCCAGTTCCAAAGGATATGGCCTGTGGCCTCTGCTGGTACCTACACTCATGTGCATATACTCACACATATACACATAAATAAAAATAAAAAATTTTACAAAATGAAAGAAAACGTAATGAACTAAAAATACTGTGCAAAACTTACCTCAAGATTAACCATACACTGTATGTGACAAACATAAATAATTTCCTTTTAGACTTAAGTCCTAGTTCCATGTATCTAGTTATAATACGTGCAAATATTCCAAATTTTAAAAAACAACTGAAATTTAAAACATTTCTGGTCCCAGAAATCATGAAAAAGGGATCTATACTGACATTTTGTTAATACTGGATTTTTTTTCCCCCGGGAGACAGGGTTTTGCTGTGTTACAGCCCAGGCTGTCCTGGAACTCACTCTGTAGGCCAGGTTGGCCTCGAACTCAAGAGATCTGTCTGTCACTGCCTCCTGAGTGCTGGAGTTAAAGGCGTGTGCCACTACCACCTTATACTGGCTTTTTTTCTTGTTGGATTTGTAACTTAAGCCTTTGATTAAATTGTAATTTATTTTTGTATATAGTTTAATGGTCTTCTAAAAGAATCTTTTAACAGTATTTGAGGACAGATTAGTGAATAGGCCATCTTCTCTTGCTGTCATTAACAAATTACTCCTGAAAGCCAGGTTGCACCCCAAAGGGAAGACCTCAATCTGAATATACCTGGTCCTTCATTCTCGCTTTTCTTGATATGACAACTGTATTTAACTCCGATTCTGCTGGATTGCTTCTAGATTCCTGCTCTGCTCTGCAAATATTTGCATTTAGTGCAGCGTCTACTTTTCCAGTCGATGGTGCCGGGGAAGAGCATGCCGAGTCGGCAGGCTGTGGGGACATGCTCTCTCTTCTGTGAGTCCTGTCGTCATCGTCGTCATCACTGGACAAAATGACTACAATCAGAAAGAAAATCCAAAATTGACATTGAAAATTTTTACATTTATATTTCATTTCTTCTTTTTTTTAAATCTTTTTGTTTGTTTTTGTTGTTGTTGTTGTTGTTTTCAAGACAGGGTTCCTCTGTGTAGCTTTGTGCCTTTCCTGGATCTCGCTCTGTAGAGCAGGCTGGCCTCGAACTCACAGAGATCTGCCTGCCTCTTCCTCCCAAGTGCCACCACCGCCCGTATAGTTCATTTCTGTCTGTAAAAAACTTAACTGGAAAATATACCAAATTTGTCTTAAGCTTTTCCACAGACCAATAAAAGCAAATGAAGGAGGAGCCAATGAGATGGCTCAGCATGTAAAATTGCTTGCTGCACAAGCCCAGTGGCCTGAGTTTGATCACTGGAATCCATGTAAATCCATGTAAAGTTTGAAAGCAAGAACTGATCTCTCTCCCTCTCCCTCTCCCTCTCCCTCTCCCTCTCCCTCTCTCTCTCTCTCTCTCTCTCTCTCTCTCTCTCTCTCTCTCTCTCTCTCTCTCTCTCTCTCACTGGCACTCAAGGGAAGATATAATCCATTGTATCTCATGAAAGTCTTAAAAAAAAAGCACATGATTTATAATCTTTATAAAAATACTGGATAAATATGAAATCAACTCTTTAGCTTTAGCTTCTATAATCACCACCACCCGTGTTGTGGATATAGCTTAATGGCAGAACACTTGTCTAGCATACACAAGGCTCTGGGTTCAAATCTCCAGTATTGCCAAAGAAAAAAATAAAGCATGATATAGTGACCACTAACCCACACAGCTACTCCAGTAACTCACAATCATCATCCAGAGGTCTATTTCAGAATTAAAGAAAGTTTATGGTTTGAAAATATCCAAATTAGGTTCAAAATAACCTACATTTTAAGTATGTGACCAAATATTTTTGCCTTACACTGGGAAGCACTAAAATTATAAAAATTGTACTAATATCTAATGCTCAATAAATCTTGCTTTATAAACATGAATAAGACAACTGTAATGACAATTTGCTTAGGTCTTGTACTCACTACTCTATACCTTATCAGATCTATGCCTGTTTCATAATCCTTAAGTTAATTGCACTGTACTGAATAAAATCCCCATTACCCACTCCTGAAACACTAGCAAGAATTTCTGTTGACTAGTCTACCTTCAACGCTCTTCATAGTTTGTCATAAAGCACTAGCTTGAATATCACTGTTGATGGACAACCTAAACTAATACAAGCACAGAGACAGTCAGGTACTCATTGATTTCAATGTTGTATCACTCTTTGTTGTAAAAGTTGACTTGCAACTAACTCTAAGAGCAGAGACAATATCTTGCTCACTGCTATATTCCAGAACCTAAAACTGTGCTTCACACAGGATATTTAAAGTGTTCCTGTGTAAGAGTAAAAAGTTGGCTAAAGACTTTCTGATGATACAGGTGCCTGTGAATTACTTACTCCTAGTAAATAACTTTAATAAAGGAGGTTGGATTTTAAAGGCATGATGTATGAACTTACATGGGCGTTTTTCGTTTTTGCACCCCACACATACATGCTCAGTTAATACTTACTGAGTAATGTACATGCCTCAGAGGATCATCATTCCAGTAATACCATTATCTCTTTGATTTTGTTATCTAATTTCATAACAAATACTGGCTTATTATTATTTTCAAAGCTGGTTATTTGATTCAATTTCTCTCCTCTATGAAATCAGAGACAACAATGGTATCTATTTCACAGGATTGTTACAAAGATATGTAAAATCCTATTACAGTGATTGGTACCTATAAACTTTTAAATTGTGTGTGCACTTTCTTTAACATGGCTTAAAAATATCCATGAACTATCTTGCCTTGTGGTAAGAAAACTTATTTCCACTGAGTCCTTGCTATGTGTTAAATATCATATTGAACTATGATTATTTGTTATTTATATGTTATTTTATTTCCTCAAATCAATAACAAAGGGGTTGGGAGACAGTTCAGTTGGCAAACCCTTGCAAGCATCCAGTACCCAAGTTTGTTCTCCAGAACCACATAAGAAGGCTGGGCATGGTAATTTCTAGCCCCAGCATTGGAAAGGAAGAGAAAGGCTAACCCCTGGAGCTCACTGGCTAGCCAGGCTAGCCTACACAGCAAGCACACATACAAAAAGTCTAGACAAGAGATACAGACTAAGTCAAAATAAGCAGTAACTAGCATGAGCAAAGACTGGGGCCAAGCTACTGTTTTCTTATTGACTATTTAACATGAGGGGAATGGGAACAAAGTCAGTTATTATTTCACAACTACATGGACATGTTTTAATCACATGCTCCCCAAATGCTGCATTATCTGCCACAAGAAGATAGCTACCTCTGGAAACTGCTTCTCAAATATGCTCACATTAAAAACCACACAATTAAAATATTGGATTGTCACTGAAGAATACAGTTAATCTAGGGATGGTGGTGCACATGGTGGTGCACTTCAGGAGTGAAGGCCAGGGGATCAGTGGAGCCCACTGGAGTGAGCCCACGGGTTTGTGGGTCTCAGGAAGACAGAGAGGAAACAAGAAGAGGATACTTACTTGGATCATTTAGATCTGACAGGCTTGTCTTTCGCTCTTTCAGGTTTGTGATTTTAGGTATTTTCCCCCCAGGTAAAATGACTTTTCCATTAGTCTGTATGTAGTTATGTCTACTAGCATCACAAGTCACCAAAATATCAACTGGAATCTTTTCCACACTGTTACCATAAAACTTCTTAGCTGTTAATCCTGTCGTTTGTGACTTCTGTCCTCCAGAACTATGATGAATTGACGTTCTTAATAATGGTCCAGTTGGTTCATTCAAAGTTACAGCTTGTCTGCAATTTCTTTGCAAATCATTATGAAAAACAATACCACAACTTTGGCATTTGGTCTGATTTTCTTTTTCTTTTCCACATTTTGGGCAACGTTCACGCTGTTCAGATACCTTATGTTAAAAAAAAAAGGAGACAGAGAGAAAACACTTTGGTATTTTAAGTTAGCATCAAAAGCCTCCAAATGAAGTCTTCGTTTTTCCATCATCACTCCTAAGGCCTCCCTAAGATCCTGAATCAGTCATGCGATTTGGGGGTCAGCAACAGAATGCTAGGAAAAATTTCAAGGCCATCCTGTCCAGCAGTTAGCTATCACAAGCTCATTTTTATCCTCAAGAATCAAAATGGAAAAAACTAGGAAAGGTAGAGACATTGCTTTGCATATAACAGAGCTAGGTTTGATTCTCAGTACCACAAACAAGCCAGACAACAAACAAAAAAGAAACACCCCAAGTGCTTGATTTCAACTTTACTGTCTATAATAAAGGTAAATAAAACATATTTAAAAGAAAAGTACATGGAAAAACAGCAATTCTAGGTAATCTTTCTAGAAAAATGACACTAAAACAGTAAGTATAACTCCACCTTTCATCACCTAAGACATACACACATCATAAAATTGCAGCAATCAGAAACAAAATGCAATTAATGAACCGAATCAGACGCTAAAGTTTTAATGATAAAAACGAGAGGTTAAGAATTTCAAGCCATGGTTCAGTGGTTAAGATCACATGCTGCTTTTATAGAGGATCTGAGCTCAGTTCCCATATAGATCAAAATAGTCTATAAAGTCTAGCTCCATGGGGATCTGACACCTCTGGCTTCTGAGGGCACCTGTACTCACAAGCACATATACACAGACATATATGCAAAACTAAAAATATGAACAAGGAAATAAAAATAATTCCAAGCAAAGACTGTGACACACACCTGTAAGCACAGCACTTGCAAGGCTGAGGAAGAAGAGTGGAGTTGAAGGATAGCCTGGGCCGCACAGTAAGACAGACAGACATGTAGCACATACACATGCCCCACCTGCAAATGCAGCTGGGAATAAAGCTCAGCCCTAGTGCAGCTCCTGAAACCCAAGCCCAAAAGAAACTAATAAAAATGAATCTCAAAATGAAATACTATTTAGTTTTCCTAAGGTATAGTAACCTCCCTTCCTTCACTTCATTATTTTTTATTTTCTGAGAAAACGTTTCACCATGAATCACCAGCTGCCTTGGAAGTCACTATGTAGATCAAGTTGATTTTATACTTGGAGCAACCCTCCTGCCTCTCTTGCCCTGATCAATGATGGGATTATAGTCTTGAACAGTTTAAACTTTTACTTTATTCACGTAAAGTAAAAACTTTCATAATTATAATCTTTTATGAAAAACTGATTAAAACCTAATTTTGTTCCATTTGGTCATTAAAAAAAAAACTCACAAAGTTAAATAACTTCAAATTACAGGGTTAGGGGAGTAGTTTGATAGGTTCTTTCAACATAAAGATTGATCCTCAAAACTCCAACAAACAAGAAAATACTACAAATTTAATATTGCATACTATGTCTAAGATTCTATACATGAAAAACCTTACTTAATTAAAACAAGCCTGTCTCAAACAATGTCATTCTTATTATGTATCCAAAAGATGTTCAATTATATTAAAGTCAACGATCCTGGTTTCCCTTTCTTTCTTTCTTTCTTTTTTTTTTTTTTTTGTTGTTGTAATCTTAAATGGTCTTTTAATAAAAAACCCAGAGCCAGATATTAGGGTGAAAGCGAAAGATCAGAGAAGCAGAACAGCCACTAGTTCTTACCTCTATGAAATCCTCAGCCTAAAGAGAGTGAGTTCCTTTTTCCTCACGCCTTATATACCTTTCTCTGCCCTGCCATATTACTTCCTGGGATTAAAGGCGTGTGTGCTTCCCAAGCAAAGGCATGAGATCTCAAGTGCTGAGATTAAAGGTGTGTGCCACCACTGCCTGACGTCTATGTCTAATCTAGTGGCTGGCTCTGTCCTTTGATCCTCAGGCAAGTTTATTAGGGTACACAATATATCACCACATTTTTTTTTTCCCGTTTTTTAGAGACAGGGTTTCTCTGTGTCCTAGCTGTCCTGGAACTCACTTTGTAGACCACACTGGCCTCGAACTCACAGAGATCTGCCTGCCTCTGCCTCCTGAGTGCTGGGGTTCAAAGTGTGTACCACCACCATCACCCTGTTTTCTTAAAAGCAGTGCAGTGTAGAGTCTTACAGTCTTAAAAGAAAAGATAGCCGGGCGGTGGTGGCACACGCCTTTAATCCCAGCACTTGGGAGGCAGAGCCAGGCGGATCTCTGTGAGTTCAAGGCCAGCCTGGGCTACAGAGCGAGTTCTAGGAAAGGCACAAAGCTACACAGAGAAACCTTGTCTCGAAAAACCAAAAAAAAAAAAAAAAAAAAAAAAGGAAAGATAAACCACTAATCTTGTTTGTAAATTAAAGGTTACAAAGAGACTGTCTATAATCTGTCCACTCTCTAAGGGAAACAGGATCAACTGGCACAGAAGTAGAGTCAAAGAAGGTCTTTAGGCATAAAGCAGTTCTGAGGCTCTAAGCTGCCAGCCAGCCCAGGGAAGAAGGATGCTGTGATGAGAAGGAGCTTCCCTCCTTCCCCTTCCTCCTTTTAGGAGACACCAGTATGGTCTGAGTCAACTTTAGGCTGGCAAGCCGGGAGATTGGTAAATAAGGGAAAACTGAACAAATACATAAAAATACAGTAGGGATGATGGTAATCAGAATTCTATGGCCAAAATGAATTACAATCCTAAAAAGGGCAAAAGATAAACACCGAAATAAACTCAAGGGCTTTACTACACATACATAATGTATTTCCTAGCCCTGTCTAATGGTAAGGAATACAAACAGAAGCTCAGTGTCAATGAATAGAAACAATGACTTCCTGGAGAGAAGTATGACTCTTGGGCTGAGATTGAAAAAACACAAGTATAGATTACCTTGTTATACCAAATAGAGAAGCCCTTAAAAGAAAGGGACCAGCTTGAAGGGATGGTCCACAAACAATAGTAGAAATCAACTGAGCTTCAAAACACATTAAAGTTAAAGACTATAACCCAAGTAAAATAAGAATCCATGTGCTCATGATACACAACCAAATATGGGCAGAATAGCTAGCACTTGCTACTCTATTATCAGGCCAGAAATTCACATCTCAGGACCCATTTAAGAACTGGGTATTCCCACTAGGGCTTGCTGGCATCCAACCTAGGCACGAAAATGCCAACCCCAGGTTCCTGAGAAAGACTTTGTCTCAAAGGAAGAGGTAAAGTGTGATAAAGAAGGATATCTGACCATCTCTTTTGGTGTATGTGTGTGTCAACATAGGTCTGTGTAACACCCAACACTCCTGGCCCTGGTGAACATATACTCACACAAACACATATATAAACACAAATAAACCAATCAATTAATCAATTTTCTACCATGTGTTAAAAACTCTTACTAATAAATGAGTATGGACCTGGGAATATAGCTATAGTTCATGGTAAAGTATAAGCTTAAGCACACATACAGAAGGCTCAGGATTTGATCCCATGTAAAAGGGAAGGGAGAGGGCAGGTTTAGAAATGTGTAAGAAAACGTCTTAACTAAGGTGAAAATCAACACCATGTGGCTCCCAATACGCTGCACAATGAGAAGATACACATTATTTCTCAGATAAACATTGAAAATATATAATTGTGATAAAACAACAGATAAATGCAGTATGAGCTATGAAGTAATGACCTAAGCACCTTACAAAACACCAAAGTTGGGGCTGGAGAGATAGCTCAGTGGTTAAGAGCACTGATTGTTCTTCCAGAGGACCCTGGTTCAATTCTCAGCACCCAGATGACAGCTCACACAGACATACATACAGGCAAAACAACAGATGGAAGAGTTGTGGTAAATAAATACAACATATGACACTGGAATGAAGCCTAAACCCAAGCACTGTTTACATGAAATCTGAATGAGGATGTAAGTCAGTAACCTGGTACCTGCCCAGCATGCCAATGTCCTAGGTTCCCAGAAAGAAAGAAAGAAAAAAAAAAGGACTGGGTTTTGTGGACCAGATAGTAAGTTTAAAATCAGTATTTAACATGAGGTTTATTTTGTTTTTAAATTATGTCTATATTGGGGCAGTATGTGCATGTACGAGCATTGGTTCCCATAGAGCCCAGAAGAAAACATCAGATACCCTGGACCTGGAGTTGCAGGCAGTTGTGAGCTGCCTAAGCTGGGTGCTTGGAACCGATCTCAGGTCCTCTGTAAGAGCAGTACGTGTTCTTAAACACTGAGCAGACCCAAAGTAGTATTTTTTTTTTAATTAAAATTTTTTTTTCTTTGTGTGTAATACAGTATTTATGGGGAAAAGAAGGGAGGGAGGAGGGAGGGGGTGGGAGTTGGGGGAGAAAGATGAAATTAAGGAGAGGGAGAAGGAAAAGAGGGGAGATGTGAAAAGGGAGAGATGAGGAAGAGTAAGGGAAGGAGAGAGAAGAATGAATGCAAACAGGTCAGAGGACAAGCTTGGGTTTCAGTCCTTTATCTGAGACAGTGCCTTGTTTTGACACTGGATTCTCCTGTCTCTGCCCCCCATCTTGCCCTAAGAGCACTGGTATTACATACATGGATTATCACACTTGGCTTTACACTGGTTCTGAGGATTTGAACCCAAGTCCTCAGGCTTGTTTGGCAAGTGTTTTTCTAACTGAGACATCTCTCCTGCCCTAGGTTATATAAATTTTATAGCTACATATGATGTCTCATGCCTGTAATCAACAATTTGAAAACTAAAGCTAGAAGACTGCAATGAACTGGAGGCTAACCTGGGCTACAAGGTGAGTTTTGGTTTAGCTGGTAATGAATAAGACCCTGTCTCCCAAAACAAAAACCAACCAAATAAAAACAAATTTTTTAAAAAAATGTTTTGTCTCTTTAGTTTTTAGCTGAGTACAATAGGCCAGATTATGTTTCAGGGATGCACTGATAAAATTATTTACAGAAAATAATTCTATATTTTGGACAAGTAGAATGGACTATTTAAGCCAGAAACATTTACTCAAATAACTTCTCTAGGTTCCTTTGGGTCCTATGATGCAAAGTCACCTAGAATGTAATAAGCAATAAAGACAATGTGAACAGGCTAGTGAAATGGCTCAGCAAGGAAAGCCTGCAAGCCCGATAACCTGAGTCTGATCCTGAGGATCCATAGTGGAAGAACTGACTTCCAAAGGCTGTTCACAGACTTCTACCTTATGACATGGCATGCATGTGACCACACTCTCACAAACATATACAGTCATAAAATTAGATTTTAAAATAGTAATAAGAATGCTATGTGATCAGTAAGAAAAGTAACTTCTCTACCTACCTCTAGATGGGTCAAACACTTCTTTGAGACAGGGGACAGTGGAGACAGCTGGTAAGTACTACAGTGCCGTTTCTGTTGTACTTTCCTCTTAATTTCAGGCTCTACATATGATTCCGACTCTTCTGGCTTCTTCATTATACGGTCTAAAAGAAGCAAGGGGGTAAAATACTGAATTTAAATTTAATAAGTTACTCATGATCTTTGCTATAGCAGAGCTAAAGTCCATATTTTCAACACTAATTTTTAGTTAATATGGGACAGTGCATAAACATGTATGATAAAGAAAAACCAGATGGCTAGTGGGCAGAGGTGCTTGCCACCAATACTGACGACATGAATTTGATTCTCAGAACTCACATGATGAAAGAACTCCTGAAAGTTGTTCGCTAATGACATGTGTATTCATACAGCAGCACATGCACAAGTGCGCGCGTGCGCGCACTCACACACACACACACACACACACACACACACACACACACACACACACACTATAAAAAAACAAACAAACAAAAGACCACAAACCTTTAAGACTAAGGCAGTAATAATGTCCAAGTTACTCTTACCTGGTTTTCCCTTCTCAGCAGGATTTCCACACTGCAGACTACTTCATTTAAGGCAACAGAAACACTGTACTAAACTACATATGCCCCTTTTTCTCCAACTTAGCTTTGTTCTTAGATTACTAATAAGAAAACACAGGAATTCAAACGTTTGGTACAAAGATTTATATAAAGTAAAATTAAACTAACCATTAGGCTACTCGTGGATTTTTTTTGTGGTAGTAGCTGTTTAGATATGTATTTTTCCCCAAGAAATAAGAGAGAATTGTCTTTATTATGTTTCAATGTAACCGCTCTATTGGCATACTCCCGCCTTTGCTAAATAGTTCTAATATTTCTTCTTTTATTCTTTTTTTTTTTTTTTTGAGATGAGGTCCAACTTTGTTAAACTGCCTAGTATGAACTCACTATGTAGTCCAGGCTGGCCTTAAACTTGTGAGCTTCCTCCTGCTTCTGGGTTCCAAATGCTAGCACAGCCATAGACCACCACACCCAGCTTCCTTTTTTCTTCTGACTTCAAAACTTCATGAACAAGCCAGTCTTGTTTCTGTATTTCATCTCACAGAGATTCATTCATCCAGAGTATTTTTTTTATTCTCTTCCATATGTTCCTCTCCATACAAGCAAAGTCTGCTCAATTTATCTGATGAATGCATACCCTTCTTTGCTAAGAAGCTAGCTGCCTTTGTCCCACCCTAGTCATTTAATTAATCCATAGTTGCCATGGCACCCAATTTATATTTCTATTAGCCTTCATTTAATAATAAAATACTTGTTTGTACTAGTTTATTACTGCCAATATGTCTGTAAGAAATAAGGTTTTAGTCTCTTTCTATATATATGTGAGTATATATATGTATATACACACACATATATTTTTTTTTTTTGGGGGGGGGGGTTCCAACATGAGGTTTCTCTGGCTGTCCTGAAACTCACTCTGTAGACCAGGCTGGCCTCGAATGCACAGAGATCTGCCTGCCTCTGCCTCCCGAGTACTGGGATTAAAGGCATGCGCCACCATCACCTGGCAGTCACATATTTTTTTTAACACACAGAAACTACAAAAGACAAAAACTGAACAAGTATTTACCAGATTAATGAATTGCACCAAGACAAAACTATATGATGCATTTAAGTGTAAAATTAGTAAGGTGTGGTGGTGCATGCCTTTAATTCCAGTACTCGGGAGTCAGTAGCAGGGGAATTTAGGGGAAGAGATGATGTTTCTAACTCATCTTTGAAAATGACTTACCCTTTAAAATAGAGATAATGAGTCATGTATAAACTTAGAACCTGAAGACTTAGCCTACAGACAAAGGACATAAAAGACTTAAAACAACAACAACAACAACAACAAAAAACACCAAACTATCAAAGTTTTACCCTGAGGTTACACAGAGAAACATGCTAGTCTAGAGCATCCAGATGTTAGTGGGCTTTTTATGGGATAGTTTACTTTGCTATTTCTAAACAAATGTTCACTAAGTGCTGTAATATTCTACTCTTGAGTAAAAAAGAACATAGACATTTTTTAAAATCAGAAAGTACATAAACACAGGTGTCTAGAATATAAGAAATTACTTGCAAAATTAATTTAAAGCAAAATAGTCTGAAAATATGGCCTTCAATAGGATATGGGTTCTGAGTACTTGAAAGACCAAGGCAGAGAAACTGAGCTCAGGAGTAAACAGAACAGGCTGAATGTGCCTCACAAACACAGAGTGTGCCTCCAAGAAAATCCTCAATCCCTTTAAACAACATGCTGCTTCAGATTTGTTTGTTTTATTGAGACAGGGTCTCACCATGCAGCCCTGGTTGACCATGACCTCACAGAGATCTACCTGCTTCTGCCTCCCAAGTATTGGGGTTAAAGTCTTGTGACACCAGGCCCTACACAAGATTTTTTTTTTTTTAACTAAACTCAATTATGGACATAAAGAAAAATCTACAATAAAAATAAACAAATTTTTCATTAGATCTTATAAATTGAACACAAGATCTGTGCACATTATTCCACTCAAATATGTATCGGTTTTCTGCCAAACACTTCTTAAATATCAGTAATATTTAATTAAAATACAAGTAAATATAACAATATACATAATATTTAAAATGAGTATTTTACTGTGCTGTTTAGTGAATAAAATAAAACAAAAAAGGGTATTACTGCAGCCTCTGGAAACCAGCCCCAAGGCTGCACACAGGGCTTGCAAGGACACCATGGCACTAGCAAGGCTGTAACTTTTCTGAGAGTTTTTAGGGAAGGAAAAAACTCACACATACTCTTAACAGTTCCTTTTCTTTATTCTCTCATGTTGTTCTCTCCAGACACTCTTCTGTTCCCTTTCCCTCCACCGATTAACTACTCTAACAGAATCTCTCAGGTAATACACACCTGCAGCCCTCACTAGGGGCTACAGAGTCAAATTATTCTCTGTAGCCTTGACTAGTCAGAATATATTTTCACAAATTGAGGTCAGGAATGAGTGCAAGGACTAATTTGCCGGCCAGCAATAATTGGGCTTTTCTGTATTTACAACCTAGCCGGACAGCACAGTTATGTGTCCTTATGAACAAGACAGAGAATGCTTATCTAAAAAACCATTAGCAAGGCATCTGGTCTAATTTAAGCTCTTTTGAAGCTTTATTTCATCTAATGATGTACAAGAAATCTGTGACTTCCTATCTTAGCAAAAAGATTAAAGGTAATTGAACCTGCCTGGCTCCGGGAAACAAATGTTTTCCTAAATCATAAATCTGAGCTGTGATCTAAAGCAGGTCCTAAGTGTCTCACGGGCTTCATGGAACAATAGGCCTTAGTTATGAAACATATCCTAGTATTATTTGTATTCATCAAAACTGTGTCCATTAGAAAATACAGCTTAAGGAGAACTCATCTGTTTGACAATCCACAGAATAGATGCCCAGAAGATCAGGATGTTTTCATGAGATAAACACACTACAATACAGGTAGTGGGGGATCCCCTACATCTAATATATCAGAGAAAAGATTGAGACAGCAGCATGTGAAAGCATAACAGAAGTAAAAGGCATTCTAGAGTTTGTATTCTCGTAAGCCTTGCTTAAACGAGACATACCCATCAGAGTTTTTCTTCTAGTGGGCTGACACCTGAACTTCATTTGCCTCCTGTTATATTTTTGACATGGCTACCAGCAATCTCCTCCCTTTTTGTTTAGTAAATTGGTGTGTTAATCTCTCTATGGGCATGCTGTGGATAATTAAAAGTCTGAAGATGACTAGAAGAAGAATAATTAATCCTCCAATGATTTATAAAGTAATAAAAAGACACTATAGTTATTTTTATTTTGAACAAAAATATTGTAACTAGTGGGTGAAGTAATTAGTCATTGCTATTGTAGAGGATATCTGTAGCTTAGAATGGCTAATCTGAGAATGAAGAGTATCTATATTGATAGCAAGCTGGGAACTATTTTAGACACCTCTCTCTCTCAGGTGTGTTTGTACTTGTTCTCAGTACATCTCTGAACCATTAAAAGGCAGAAGTAACAAAATTACATTTATAGTTAGCTTGACATGATGTTGTTAAGTGTGTCTTAGTATTTTGAATTTGTTCCCCATATTAAGAATGGCTATTTGTAGGACATTATTTTATCTGTTAATCTTTGATCAATTTCTTTCTGAGTAACTAATGCTAATGATACATTTGCCCTGAGGCTACAGGGTATATGTTCAATACAGATGCAATTTTGACAGATGCAATTTTCTTTTTTCTAATACAATTGATCATAGTTGCTGAATCTGCAAGCATATACTCCAAAGCTATAGAGGCTCACTGCACAGGGATAGAAAGGTGAGATTAAGTTTTAAGATAATAAAATGGACTGGCTGAATATGAGAGGATACTTTTCTTCTGTACATGTGAATTAAGGAGTGATTTATCAGCTGACTGCTGTAATCCTAAGGTATAATTGCATGAAAGTGTAATTAAAATGTGTACATATTAAAAAATAGCATATAATGTCAAGCAGTTGTAAACTTTTAGAGGAATACTAAAAACAGTTGCAAAAAGAAAAGGAAGCTTAAAGAACAAAATGAAAAGCCAGAGGAAAATTGGTGACTTTAATGTATCATTTATAAATGCTATTCTACATGCTTAGAAAAATTAAAATATTGTCAAAACAAACAACAAATGTGTTTTGACAAAAACCTAAAAAAAATTATACTTAATAATTCATAAGCTTTAACTTTTTATTACAAAACTGCTTATCAATGCTAGCAAAGACTATGGTTATAACTTACTAAAACTCACTATTAAATACATCCTAAATTCAAAAAAGGGAGCAAACAGAATAATAAAGAAGACCAAAGGCAAGCAAAATGGCTTAGAAGTAAAGGTGTGTGCTGCTAAATTCAATCCCCTGAGCCCACAAGGTGGAAGGAGAAAACACGCACGCACACATGCGCACACCTAACGAACCAAATATATAAATGTAAAAAAAAATCATCTTGATATCAAGAACCTAAATTTTGCCAGATGGTGGTGGCACACACCTTTAATCCCAGCACTCAGGAGGCAGAGGCAGGTGGATCTCTGTGAGTATGAGGCCAGCCTGGTCTACAGAGTGAGTTCTAGGACAGGCTCTAAAAGCTACAGAGAAACCCTGTCTGAAAAAACCAAAGGGAAAAAAAAAAGGAAGGTAAATTTCATTTAAATTTTAAAATTCATTTGATGATGATGGTGGTGACTTGTAATGTGTTTGAGTGCAAGCATGTGCATACAATGGTGCACATGTGGAGGTTAGATGGTAGTTTTGGAGTCAAGTCTCTCTTTCCACCTTTGAGGGTTCAAGGGATCAAATTAAGGTTCTGAGAGACAAATGCTCAAGCATTTTTACCCACTGTGCCATCCTGTCAGTACCACAGTGATTTCTTTTAAAGGCAAAAATATTCCAGGAACTATGCTAGACACTAATGACATGTGATCTCCAAAGGAAATACTAAAATTGAATGTGATCTTCATGTAGCATCATATGCAATATTATGCTAGTACTGTAGTTTATCCTATAACCAGGCATATATCTACCCGCCTAACACAAACGTAGCTGCAAATGGAAGGCCCCATTACCTTTAATATAATTAAAGATAAAAGGTAGTATCTCAACATAATTTTTCTTACTCTCAAAATAGTTACGGCTTTGGCTGGAGTAGTTCAATTGATCGAGTGCTTACTTGGCATGCACAAAGCCCTGGGTTCGATGTCCAGCACTAAAGAAACCAAGAGTCTACCTGGGATACAAGACTCTCTTAAAAGCACTTCTCCCCTTGACAAAGCTTATAATTTCAATAGCAAATATTGTCCCAAAATTTATATGTACTGCCCGTAAGAACTTACAAATATCAAAGGGTATATCTATCTTGGTGAAGAATAAATGCAAAATAAATGAAAACAGAAAATTATCATTAGACAAAAATCAAGTAGTAACTGTTGTGTGAATGAGTAACAGGTTCATTAGGACCCACTAATGAAGCTATGGGTGATAGTACAATTCTATAATACCAGCACTCCAGATGTGTAGGCAGAGGGGCTTGGAATTTAAAGCCAGGATTGGTTATAGCCAGTTTGAGGCTGAGCCACATGAGGCTGTTGGAGAAGTTCAACTGTACCCCCAACCATCACCAATGGATGATAAAATCAGATGGTGAAAAGTTGAGGAGAAACAGAATCATTACCTCAACATTATCAGGGAACTTTATTAAGTACCAAATTTTATAGTGATGAAACCCTAGAGAAACTACTATATATAACAAAGTGATCATAACTAACATCACCAGTAACCAAACACATTAAAACCATGCAATCCCTGATAGAATGCACTAAAAAAGGCACGTCATTTCTGTGTTGTCAAAAACAGTAGAGATGCAGCTTCATCATATAAATCATCATCAAACATAAACCAAGAGGCATTACAAAAGCAACTCCCCTGTAGTCGTCAAAATAATCCAGGCAACTAAGAAAACAACTAATTGCAATGTGGGAAAGGCATCAATGGAAAACAGGTTACTTCTAAACAAGGTCAACAGCTTAGCATTTAGTCTTATAACAAGACAGACCTATAATGGCATATGCCTTTAATCCTATCATTCAGAAGGCTAAGGCAGGAGATCAGTAGTTTGAACTAATTCAGACTATACAGAGTACTATGCAGGCCTGAATTATGTAATGAGGTTCTGTGTCAGAAAACAAACAAAACCCCAATAACCAAACAGGCAAGCACCTTATACTAATCTTCACTTTAACAAAAGTATTGACTTAAAAGGTGTAACAAGGATAAAGAATAAGTAGGAACCATTTTATATTAGTTTTGCCATTTTTCTATAATAATAGTAGATAATCATATCTACAATTATTTTAAAGTGAAAAACAAAGAAATCTAAGGAATATTGTTGGGTAGTTTTTTGTTGTTTGTTTGAGACAGGCTCTTACTATGTATCCTTGGATGGCCTGAACTTTCTATGTGGACCAGGCTGGCCTTGAACTCACAGAGGTCCACCTGCCTCTGCCTCCAGAGTGCTGAGATATAAGGTGTATGCTACAATGCCCAGCTGAATGAATATTGTTGCATATTACCGAGTGTCGTTGGATAAACATTAAGTATTCTAACAGATTGGCTAAATGGCATCTAAAGTATTACTAGAGGATCTAATCACTTTGTCTCTCTGTAATGCATTTGTCAAATGGAAATAGTATTTGTATTGTTCTTCTCTGAAGGTCAAAGCAACTTTGTACTGAGTAAGAGATTTGGCATTAAACAGACCCAGGTTTCAAGCCAGCTGCCATTGCTAGCTCTATGAAGTCTAGGCAAATAATTCAATGCTTTGATGGCACCATTTGTTCTTCTGCACAAAATGGAGGTAAAAATCTGAATTTAGAGGGATCTTCCACAAGAAATAGGACATAGGTACATAACAAATACAATGTATTTGACTTAGTTAAGTAGAATGGAGTCAGTGTTCAATAAAGAATAAAAGTGTAACAGGGTGGACACTGAAGAAGATGGTCATTATTGCTAAATTCAATTTATTAACATAACTATGCACTGCAAAGTATAATCCAAATTAAAACAAATAAAAGATAATGAGAAATGATGAAGCTGAGCATGAAAACTTTTACTTATGCAACAGAGGTATACTTAATGCATATACAAAAGTTCGGCACTAGGAACCATCATGTTTAAAAACAAGCAAAGCCTTGTCTGTAAACAAGGAGGCGACATGTTAAGAAATCCATTAGAGGGGCTGTGGAGATTGCTCTTGAAGAGGACCACAGCTAAGTTGCCAGCACCCATGTTAGGAAGTTCACAACTTTTGTAACTCCAGTTCTAAGGATTTGAAGCCTCCGGCCTCTGCATATGCCTCCCCTCCCCCAACCCCACCCCAGTTAAAATTAACAAAAACAATTCTAAAAAAAAAAAAGCGCATCTATTTTAAATTAGGCTCAGCTTAGCAGCACACACCTGTAAGTTCCACCCCCCTCAGGGGTTAAGGGAGGAGGATTTAACTTAAAGGATAGTCTGCAACAGAGAAACCTTGATCTCAAAACAATAAACAGAAAGAAGAATGCTGGGTTAGCAGGATGGCTCGAAGAGTAAAAGCACTTGCAGTGCAAGCTCAACCCTGGAATTATACCTGGGGTCTGCACAGAAGAGAAGCTGACCTGAGAGTGTCCATCTGTAATCCCAGCACTCCTACAGTCGGATACAGTGGGAAGGAGAGCTGCCTGGGAGCTCAGGGGCCAGCTACTCTGGAGTGCACAGTGCAGCAAAAGCAACAGAACAGACTGCCTTGACAAGGTGGAGAGAGGGAAGAAGACTCGCCAAAGCTGTCCTCTGATCTCCACAAGCCCAATGACATGCGTCCCCAGATGCCCATTCAAAAGAAATCAAATCAAATCACTATTTTACATAAAGAAAACCAATTTGATGATGAAATACATTTTTGTTTTTTGCATTAATACAAAACTGTTATAATCTAATATAAAACTATGTTAAAGCTATAGATAATCTATAATTAATACTTGGATTTTAACAAAAATGTAACATAATCCAAAGATTTCAAAACTGTACACACCTAATTGTGCAACCATCCTCACTATATAAGACCACAGTTTAAAATAAAAAATCTCAAATCTGTCATAAATGGTTTTCAATATTCTGTCTATTATGTTGGACACTATTCTAAAGCTAGTATCTATATTCTCTCTATTTGTATTCCTCATTTAGGAATTCAAAGCCCTTCCCAGGGTAACAAACAAAATTGTACACTTACCTACACCTTGGACATGACTTAACATTACAGGGTTGTTTTCAGCTTTTTGGACATGAGGTGGATATTCTTTCCTACAAAAGGAAATTTGTATGACTTCATTCAAATAGGAAATAATGTAGTTCTCAAAGCGACAAAGTCAAAGGACTATTTACAATAATTTATTCAGAGAAACCATAACTTGTCCTGCTAAAAAGTGATGCTATAAAATAAACTGCATTACGAAAATAAAACCACAGCTAGAGAGCAGTGGCGTTATAAAGTTGTCAATCTACCAGAGCCACAACAGTGGACTGCTAGGATACATATTCAATAAACAAATTCAAATTATTGGTTTTTCAAGGCAGTCATTTAATTAAATTTTTTTTATTTTTTAGAAAAAGTGCCTCGTTTAAGGTCTCAAACTGCCAGATGGAAGAGAGCCTCAGTCTTAGCCTCCAGTAACTGGTACTAACTACCTTTAGCTGGCTTCTAAAGCAATAACTTTGGACACTACCTGTTTACTACTCAAATGCAAAGTCTAGACCTTTTTCTCTTGAAATTGCTTTTTAACCAGTTTATGAAAAATCACATTAAAAGACTTGTCACACATCAGCTTGAATAAATTACCCAACTGAATACAACTCAATTTTTATTTTTTGCATGTTTTTCATTATTTAAAAAGTAATCAATGAGTAAAATGAATATTGAACCAAAAAGAATTAATGTTAAAAAATGTGTCATACAAGTCAATTATAGAACAAGTGACGTCTTGCCATAGGACATTATGGCTACAAATACAGTTGTCTTAAAATATTAAACTACTCTGTCAAACTTAATACACAATTATCATTATTTTAGAAGGAGTCTCATTAGGCAGTACAGGCTGCCTTCAAACTGGCAATCCTCCTGCCTTGTGCTGGGAATACAATCATAAGCTACCACAATTGCCTCAACATACAACCATGGTAAATATAATTTCAGTATAAGTGCCCTAAATAGTATATCTATCTAAGTATACTAATTTTGAGAAAGAACAAAAATGTTCTGTAGCTAGCCTTGAGAGAAAAATCACTACATAAGGAAAAAAGAAGCACTAACTCAGGAGATATAAGAGATACTTTTCAACCCTAGGTAAGAGTGTCTAAAAATACTCTTGTTTTATATAAGCATTTATTTATAAATGTTCACACTAGTGTTCAATAGTTCAGAGCAGTGTAATTCTTTTGATCAAATAAATCACAAGTGAATATTCTTTCAAGGGTTTCATATTTCCACATAAAAGTCAAAGCAGTAAAATAAAAATGACAAAGAAAATACTATTAAAAGAGGCGACAGCAATGATTTGAAAGAGCTATCAGCAAACACTGAATACTTATGTGCCAGATACTAATGTTAAAAATGTTTCCTAATGGCCGGGCGTTGGTGGCGCACGCCTTTAATCCCAGCACTCGGGAGGCAGAGCCAGGCGGATCTCTGTGAGTTCGAGGCCAGCCTGGGCTACCAAGTGAGTCCCAGGAAAGGCGCAAAGCTACACAGAGAAACCCTGTCTCGAAAAAACCAAAAAAAAAAAAAAAAAAAAAAAATGTTTCCTATTAATTCCTTATTCTCATAACCTTTCAAGCTACATATATCAACATTTTTATACATGAAAAAACTGAGGCACAATAAAGTTGATTAACCAATGCAATGCCCCACAATTACTAAATGACAATTTTAGGATCAAATCCCAGCAAACTGTGTCAGCAACAGTAACTGGAGCAGTAGCGGGAACATGTGAACAATGTCTACTCTCCCAAGATTTTAAAATCTGTGATGATATAAATTGTGAGGGTGGGCAAAAGGACCTGCCTTTCATGCAGTGGTAGCAATGGTACTATGAAAAAAGAAAACTGGAAATTTAACTCAGTGGATGGAATGTGTTTGCTTAGCCTGCACAAAGACCTGGGTTTGATTCCAGAACTGTATTTTGTGTGTTTGTGTGTGTGTGTGTGTGTGTGTGTGTGTGTGTGTGTGTGTGTGTGTGTGTGTAATTCTAGCACTCAAGAGGTAGAGGCAGGAGGATCAGAAATTCAAGGTCAGGGCTAGAGATGGCTCAGCAGTTAAAAGCAATCTTTTCTTGCAGAGGACCTAAGTTCTGTTACTTACACACACACACACACACACACACACACACAGTCACCTATAACTCCAGCTCCTGGAAGAGTTGAAAGAGACAATGCTTCCAACCTGCAAAGATACCAGCACTCATGTGCCCATACCCACAGGAAGAGACATATATATATATACACACAATTAATAATAATAATCATAAAAAAAAGGTTCAAGGTCATCTCAGCTACACAGAGTTCCAAGTCAGTCTGGGATATATGAAGACAATGGATGAAAGAAAAAGAAGGGTTAGAAGCCCTGCAAGCTAGCTTTCATAGTACAGGAAAGTATTATCTTCTTAGAATGCTAGGAATAAAATTATCAATGACCCTATCTTACTATGAACCTGTGAGCTATAATACTAATCTGTCAGGCAAGACATGCCCACTGGTTTAATGGTGAATGAAGCTGGGATAGCCAACTCCTTACTGGTTAGATCTGAGGTCCTCTGCAAAGAAGGGAATTCATGCCTGCTATTACAGACCTGGTCAAAAGCCCTTGACTGGGGAGGTCATAGGTCATAGTAGGTGATCTACTGCTGCTGGTTTGCCAAATAAACATAGTATCAAACTGCCTTCTAAATATTTATGTCTGCACCCACAGGATATTGCTAACGTCAGCCTTGTTCAGATAAGTTTCCTTTTGAAGTAGATGACAGTTAATGCAGACTTACAAATGAAACAAGTGTTAAGAACAAGAGACGGTTGAGTGTTCAGCTCTAAACATGACATCTACACACACTCTTTCTCCACACACACCCACACCCACACAAAGGCTCAGGGAACATTGTGGAAAAAATGATAGAAGATTGTAAGAACTGGAGAATGGGGATTAGTGGTGTGAAATGTTATTTTCTAGCTCTAAGAGGGCAGCTGTACTCAAGAACTCACAGCAGTGGGCCCATCAATATTCCATCATGGATGGGAAGAAGCTCATGGGGTCCCATCTCCTTGAGGAGCCATAGGCAGTTAATGGTTAGTGGGGGAACGGGCAGTAATATTTCTTAGTGGTACAGCCAGTGGCAAGTTTTCCTTGCTTAAGTAAGAAATCCCTCACCCATGCTCATGCAAGCAACTCTAATTAAATGCTAGGGGGAGAGGGAATAGGATAGATGGAAGGACGGACGAAAGGAAGAAGACATAGGTAGGAGGTACTTGTTAGGAAGAGGAAGGGTTTCAGAGGAAGGGAAAGAGAAATGGGAAGATATTGAGGGGGGTGATCAGCTCATACTTCATATGTATGAAACTGTGAAAGACAAAATTTTAAATGCTCAAAGTTAACTTTTTTTTGAAGGGCATGTTTTCAACTTCTAGCCCAGCATGGTGGCACATGCCTGTAATCCCAGCAGTTGGAAAGGCAGAAAGATCAGAAGCTCAAGGTCAACCTCAGTTTCAGTTAGTTAAAGGTCATCATGGACTGCATGAAACTTCACCTCAAGAAACGTTTTGGGCTCCTAACTATACTATATTAGCTTAAAATATTCATGATTCATATAGTTACATAGCTAAAATAAAGCTTGATGCAAATATAGTAACATCTCCATTGTAATTCTGTGCTTCCTATATTTTAAATTATGGACAACAAAAACAGTAAGTATTGTGAAATGCTGAATATTATTAACAAAAGCCCCACAATTATGTAACACCCTGAAAAATAAATCATATATACTGTATTAGTGAACTGTGCTCTTCAGAATTTGACGTTTGTACTACCATGCATTGCTAATGAGGATGCATACATATCATGTAATTCCCACAATGCTAAAATGTGTTGCAGTATTATACATATTTGTTTGTATTCTAGACTTTATAGCTACGGTTTTCACATTTTCCTGCACGTTTTCCTACACAAATAAGAAAAATCAGCTGCTATAAATTATACTAAAATACAGACCTAAAAACATTCCTTAGCTGTGTGGTGGTGGCACACACCTTTAACCCCAGCACTCAGAAGGCAGGGGCACACAGGACAGCCAGGGGTGCACAAAGAAACCTTGTCTTCAAAAACAAAACAAGACAAAACAAAGGAAAAAAAAAAGCCCTTATGCTTAATATAAAAATGTTTCTATACGCAGTCAAGATATCAAATTCAGGTTGTCAAGCTTAGTGACAAGCACCTTTATCCCTGTGCCCCCTCACTTGCCCACAAGAATGATCTTTTTTGTTTATATAAAAGTATTTCTGTTTGGTAAGAAAATCTTACTTTCCTTAAATTGTAGTCTTCAGGCTGGAGTCATAGCTCTGGGGTGGTACACCAACCACTCCTGACTGCTGCATTAGGAATGCACTCCCATTCCCAATCTCCCCAGTCCTCCAAGACAGTTTCTCTGTGCAGTGATGGCTGTCTTTCCCTTCGTAAAGGTCTCTTGCGGCCCAGACTGAGCTTGTACAACTTGGATTCTACTGCCTGAGCTTTCCAAATACTGAGATTACAGGTTGTCAACCACCACTCATGGGCAACCTTGGCCTCTTACCTAACGTAAACTTTACCAGTTTTCTCTATTCTAAAACTACCATTTTTCCCCTTACTCAACAAATTTATCCCACTCTCAAAGGACAGCAATATCTACATATTTTATTTAGAATTATTCTGTAAGAAAAAGCTCCCAGTCCATTTCACAGAGCATGTAAAACTATATTAGCAGCTGGGCAGTGGTGGTGCATACCTTTAATCCCAGCACCCGGGAGGCAGAGGCAGGCGGATCTCTGTGAATTTGAGGCCAACCTGAGCTACAGAGTTCGAGGAAAGGCGCAAAGCTACACAGAGAAACCCTGTCTCGAAAAACCAAAAACTGTATTAGCAAATCTAGCCTGGTCTACATAGTGAGTTCCAGGCTATGGACAGGTCTTGCTTTTTAGCTCATCCTTTCCTTGATCGCCTGCTCTTCATGTCTCAGCCTACTCAAGTCGTCCTGCTGGAAAGATTTTGGTGATTTTAACTGTATGCGACTTTACAATTAAGGCATTGAAATTTTTATTTTTAAAGAAAATTAGTCAGATATTACATAATATGTATAACCATCCATGCAATAATACATGCATTGAGAATTATACTGAAACATTATTCACACACCCAATATCACAATGTACTATTAATAGGTTTCCTTTCATTAAAATAGTAAGCTTTTAGTGATGAACTCCAATTTAAGCTATTGTTCAAAGTATAGAAGCTGATATTTTACTGCTACACCCATGTTCTAATTTCATCAACATTAAGCTTACCTTTCTTTTCGGTCCTGATTGCTTAGAACATGAAAAAGAAAAGAAATGTAAGATAGGAGACTGATTGCTGAAATGTTATTACAGCTATAATTATCGCGGTCAACAAGGCAAAGCTATGAATACGAGCAATTTATTCTAGTGGTACTCTGCATTATACTACGTGCTAACTAGTGCTTTTTTTTTCCAATTTTGGTCAACATAAATTAATCTAAGTAGCCAAATATTTAACTGGAAGGAAGATATGGATGCATAAAACCAAAAATTCTCAAAAGGGTTTACCTATAAAGCATTCGATGACAGATTATTTTATAGCAGTCATAGATACCATTTTCAAGAAATAATGATATTTCCTGGAAATTATAAAAAATTCCAATAATTTCAGTTTTATTATATTAGACAAAAAGTTTCTTAGTGCACAACAGTCTTAGAATATATTGTATGTTATTTAGGACACAAGACAAAACCTAGGTTTATAATCACTTATCACAAGTCAACATATAAAAGTTCTACATTTCTCCACAATTCATGGAAACTCAAGAAAACATCAGTCACTCGAGTAAAATTATAGCCTTCAATTTAGAATAAAACAAAACTCACATTCTGAAACTCTTGCTCTCTATAAAGGATTAGATGTTCAAAATTGTAAGTAAAACTTAACTAACAAAATTTCAAAAGAACAGTATTACATTCCTTTCATGGGGGCACACAAATAAGCCAAAAGTACAATCTGACAAATTAAGAAAAAAAGGACAGAAACTTTCCTATAAGCAAAAGACACATTAAAACTGTTTTCTATACTAATATATCTGAAAGCTTCTTTGCTACTAAAAACGTATAGAAAATTTATCTGTCAGATGACAGAAAAATGCTAACATTGCATTCCTGTTGAAGTCAAGGAAATATAAACACCCAAGTTCAAACATAGCCTAGCTTCTCTCTCACTCAGGAAGCTACAGCCCTAGGAATCGTTAGAACACCTAAGTGAGACACTTCTAATGTCATACTGCTGATCCCAAGAGGAAAACAGAGTTTACACTCTGCTTTGAAGTTTTAAATCTTACCTGTAAACAACACAAAAAGTGTAGAACATAGAACAAAGATTAAAAAAAAAAAAAATAGCCGGGCGGTGGTGGCGCACGCCTTTAATCCCAGTACTCGGGAAGGAGAGCCAGGCGGATCTCCGTGAGTTCGAGGCCAGCCTGGTCTACAGAGCGAGATCCAGGAAAGGCGCAAAGCTACACAGAGAAACCCTGTCTCCAAAAAAATAAAAAATAAAAAATAAAAAAATAAAAAAAAAATAGGTTTTGTGGGGTGAGTTGGGAGGGAGAGGCTGGGGGGCAGGAGGAGGGAAGAGGGGGATCTCTGATTGGTATGTAAAATGAATGAAAAATCTTTCTTAATTAAAAAAAAGATTTAAAAAAAAACAGGTTTGGTTCTTCCCAATAAACCGAGGCAGCAAGTAAAATTATTAGCACCTTATCTTTGAGAAAAGTACATTTTAGAGATAGAGGATGCCACTCAATAGGAGTGGAAGCCCTGGATTCCATCCTCAGATACACACACACACACACACACACACACACACACACACACACATCCCTAATTTACAAGTCACAGCATTCCACAAGAAGTTTCAATGTATGCTTTATCTAGTTTCACACCAGAGGATGTATATGTATATATAAAAATAGATTACACATGTAGAAGTTATTATTAATAAAGCAGGACTTTGAAAGTGTCAACTTATACTCTTTTTTGACCATTTCATACAACACAGCAAAGAAAAGTTTCTTTTAACTAATATTGTACTAGTGGTCTTAAAAAGAAAAGGAGGGGTTAGAAAGATGGCTCAGTGGTTAAGAGCAGACGCTGCTCATACAGAGGACCCAAGTTTGACTTCTGGCTCCTGTATCAGGGACACACAACTCCTCCAGCTCTAACTCCAGTGGGTCCAACACCCTCTTCTGGCCTCTGAGCACTTTTAGACTCATGTGCACATAGCTACACACAGACACATAGTTAAAAAATAAAAATAAATCTTCAAACAAAACAGTAAAAATAAAAGGAGGAAAATAAGACACTGATTTAATTCTGATATTCATGACTTGATTTAGGATTTCAAAATGTCTCCCAAGGTTGAGCCATCCATTAATAATTGCATCTTGCTCATTCTAGGACCCAGTTTCTCCTGTATGGTTTATATGCTTGTGTGTGTGTGTGTGTGTGTGTGTGTGTGTGTGTGTGTGTGTGTGTGTGAGAAAAGGTCTCAATGAAGGCTAGCCCCAAACTCATGATCCTACATGGTGAATTACACACATGTGCCACACCTCACTAGATTACACATGTTTTTAAAGACATTTATTTTCCCCTTATAAGATGTTTTAACCAACCCTTAAAAGAAAGCTAAGAAAAAAATTGATTAAAAAGTGAAATTATAAATAAAACAACTATAAAAAGTGTAGTTTTAAAGTCTGCTTAAAAGTGGGGTGGAGCCATAATGTAATCAGACTTTTAAATACTTGCAGTTCATTTTTCTCCAATAATTTCCTTTAGCACTGTTAGTGTATGAGCCTATCTTTTATATATAAAATAACTTTTGGAATAGTAGTATGAAAATAGATTATAAAGTTAATATCTCCCTTAAATGATACAAATCTGATGTAATATTTAACCTCCCCCGCAAAAGAATTATCAATCTTCCTTAAAAACTACAAATTACTAGAATACAGTGTCTGAGACTGACTTTAAAAACAAGCCCTATCACTCTCTCCAAAAAAAGTTCTGTGAACTACCAAACTAGTAACAGTTCTTAAATTTCAAAGTAAGATTTAAGAGAAATCATCAAGAGTTCTTTTTCCTTCAGGCCTGTCAATGTACTGTGAAGCATTCTCAAAGGCTGCTGTGTCCTATCCTCCGCAAGACAGCTCTATGCTGTGCTCTTTCCACAGCCAATTTGCATATCCGAACTACTGAACTTCCACCTAAGCCCCCGTCACTGGGGCAGGGTGGCAGTGGAGGGCCTCCCTCTACAGTAGCCCTCATAAAATTCTCTAGCCCAAGATATCCTCAAATCCATGGCATTCTTGCTGCCTCGGCTTGATTCTATGTGGTGGGATTATAGGCATATGCCACCACATCTGGATTCATTTATTCACCTTCCTGTCTTTAACCATTATTCATTAAATTTGATCTTAGAGGGTGGGACTTGGCCATATTAGTCTTCCAATACACTATTCTTCACCTATACCTATTTCATAACATACAAATCCCTTTGTTTTTGAAGAAATAAAACTGAGAACTTACAATGACTTGACTGTGGGGTTCAAAATTCCTTAGAAGACTGGTCATAGAACAAGAAATGCTCACTCTTACATGGAATTTGAGAGAAACACGAGCAGACAGACTCTATCCTGATCATCTAAACCTTGAAAGTTTCCTTTACTGTTCCTAAGCATACTGGCAAGATATTTTGACTCAGGATTGTCTTGGAATATGAATTAATTCTGGTTGCTGTTTTTTAGAAAACAACTTTTTTACCAACAAACACTAGCTCTTACAAACTAAATCTTAACATTTACAGAAGTGAGCAGCAATACACATAAAAGATACAATAAGGCGGCCGGGGTGGTGGTGGTACACGCCTTTAATCCCAGCACTCGGGAGGCAGAGGCAGGCAGACGTCTGTGAGTTCGAGGCCAGCCTGGTCTACAGAGTGAAATCCAGGACAGGCACCAAAACTACACTGAGAAACTCTGTCTCGAAAAAAAACAAAACAAAAAAAGATACAATAAGGTAAAGGCCTAGTATAAAACACAACTCAATTTTCTGACTTTAATTTTTTTGTGTAACCATATGTCTTATTTTTTATCCTTATGTTAGTGCTTCATTTTGGCCAAAGAGCTGTGGTAATATTTTATCTGTGCTGAAATGTGATATTTTATTTGTATGTTAACAAATAAAGTTTGCCTAGAGATCAGAGGTCATAGCAAGCCATAAACAGAAGTCAGGCATTGGTAGTACATGCCCTTAATCCGATCACATGGCAGGCAGAGTCTCTGTGTGGTCAAGAACACAGCCAAGCGTGGTGACACACACCTTTAATCCCAGTACCAACCATAGAGACCTGAAGGTCTGTATAGACAGGCAGCGATGAGGAAGTGATGTGTCTGGGGTTAGAGCCAATGAAAAGGCAAAACAGGAAGGCAATAAAGGCACAGGTTAGACAGGAAGAGGCTCTCTTGGGAAGCGACGGGTGGTGTGGTGAGCTAAGGTTAGTTGGCGGCTACTGCTATGATCTCTATGGCTTGCACCCCTGTATTTGGCTCTGTGTTTCTTATTTAATAAGACTGTTTAGAAATTCGTCTACAGAGAGCCTGATTTGTTTGTGTACCCTGTATTATAACAAAGCAAATTTTTAGAGTAAGCAGTAACTTCTGTCTATTGAACTGAATTTCTTAAGAATCTTGTGTGAAAACTACAGTAACATATTTAAGAAAAGCAAAAGTTTTCATGTAGTCATCTTAAACTATGAGAAACATTTAAAGATTTTAAGTCAAAGATATATTGTAGTAAATCTAAATAAACATCATATATAGCAAGTTTCTAAGGTTTGAAACATTGTTTTTTTAATGAATAACAACCTTAAAAATAAAGAACATTATGTAAATTGTGTACAAAAAATAAATGTTACCAGTTATAATAAAGTATTTATAGTTTAACATCCTAGAGCCTAAGAATCTTGAATCAATTAAAAGGAGATATTAACATTCTAAAAATTCTGAAAAAACTCAAAATCTTTTAAAAGATCAATCTTTTTCCCAACCACTTCTTTAAGGATGAAACAGTACTTCCAACATCAGTACTAAACTCTTAAATTTGTAATATGACCAAACACTTAAAACTAATGAGATTTGCTTGATACTCTGAAATCTTGTAAGACAAGAAAACTAATAAAAATTAGTTTTGCTCCTTAGGTCAATTTAGTTCAAGTTAGTACAGTAAGATCGATATTTATCAGCTTCATTAAATATCTTCTTAGATCTACAAAGAAATACAGCAAATGGTTCTAATCTTAAATTCTCCACAAAAGTGTGACTTCCTAAAAAGCAAGTATAAAATAAAGTATAACAAGTCATGAATTATTTCGGAGGTATAACTCTTCAAAGACAGTGAAAACTGCCAAGTTCTACACATGAAAGGGGTGAAAAGATTTTTTTTAAAAAAAGATTAAAAAAAGATCTTTTAATCTTTAAAAGATTAAAAGAATACTTAAAAAGAGGGAATGATAGTCCAAGAGAATGAGGTCCTTACCTCTGAGCCGCTGTTTTGACACCTGGTATCTGTGCATGAGCATGATGGAAGCGTCTACCATGAACTACAGTTCCAGAACATAATGCTGTAGCTTGTGTATTTTCACTGCACATTCAAAAACAAAGAACAGTTTGAACAGATAAAAAAAAAAAAAAACCTGCTCACACACTGACAAAATAACCCTTTAAAATCTGAGCATGCACACACATAAAAACTGTGCACTAAAATAATTTTTGAAACAAGACAAACCAAATTAACATCTAAAATTGTCTACTAGGAGACTTCCTAATATCTTTTCAAGTATTTCAAACCTTCTCAAGGGAAAAGAATAACTAGGATACTAGAGTAGAAATCCAAAGTCTAAATTTAATTCTAACTCGAATGTCACCTGCTGTTTACAGATCTTAGTTAGCTATCTATATAGTGACAGAGTAGCTTTTCTATTTCTAACAAGAGTGATTTTCAACTCCATTTATGGGATGTTACTGATACTAATAGCTCAGTCCTAGGGTAACAATAGTTTACTACCATAGCCTCTAGGAAAGGAATGTTTTATCTGAAGAAGTGGAATAAATCCTAAGAGAAAAACAAGACCCTTGTTGAGATGATCTGAACCAGGAGGTATGTGAGTGTGAGTATATTATACTGCTTTAGACTTCTCATGCTGTGACTCATTTTTTTCCATACCTATATAAAAGAAAATGTATGACATGTCATACACTAAAATGTTTCTTGCAACACACTTTATTCAGAAATCATTACAATTAAGTCCTAATTCAAGCCTCAAAAGGGACTGAATGACAGCTCAGGGAGTAAAGCGATAGCTGTGTGAGCATGAGAACTTGAGATCAGATCCTTAGCATCTTTGTGCAAAACCTCATGTGGGCCCCAACACTGCCATGGTGAGAACATCTCAGGGCTCTCTGGTAAACAGTCTACCTCAAACAGCGAGCTAAAGATTCATTGAGGACTATGTCTCAAAAAAAAAAGAAAGAAAAAAAAGGTGCAGGCCAGGCGTGCTAGTGCATCTCTTTAACCAGCAGCAATCAGGGAAAGAGGCAGTAGATTTGGATCTCTGGAGGCCAGTCTGATCTACATAATGAGTTGCGGGCTAGCCAAGGGTCACACAGTGACCAGGTCTCAAAAAAGAAAAAAGTTAGGAAATAGAAAACACCTAACAATGAATTCTGTCTGGCTTCCACACAGAGTGCACATGTGCACGCATGCTTGCATCACACATATACACAAAAATAAATACATAAAAAATAATTTCTAAAGACTGGGTCTCCTAAAGTGGTGACTCAGCAGGTAAAGGCAACTGCCACCAAGCCAAATCCTGAGTTCAATCCCAGGACCCACATGGTGGGAGAGAACAACTCAACTCCCTCCCTCAGGTTGTTCTCTGACCTCCACGTGCACATCGTGGCACATGTATGTACGTGCACACACGATAGATAGATAGACAGATAAATGAATAAATGAGTGTTTAAATTTTTTTAAAGATTCAGAGAATCTATGCAACGTCCTGGCCTTACTGACAAATTCAAAAGGAAGGGGTTAGGAAGGCCTCTGGCCACAGTGTCCAACTCTGCCTTTCCCTTCTCCATAATGAAGCATCTACACATCAATCTTTGTATTTGTAGAGAATTTATCCAACTTTTACATGTACCTCAGTTTCTTATTGTTGCTTAACATGTTAAGTCCAATTGGGTTGCCTTTCAAAGTTCTAAAGCTGTCGGTTTTGTTTCGTTTTACATAAGTCTTCAAGATGAAGTCGCCAGAACTAGTAGCCACAATTTCAGATCTCTGATTTAACTGCAAAAAGATCCACAGATGTTAGAGTCAATAAAGGACTTCGTGTGCATGGTCGGTCATCTATCAACAGCACCTGAAACTCATTAGTTAAAAACAAGTCAGCTAGGATGGCACACAGGGTGGAGGCAGCAGGATCACAATTTAAAGGCCAGCCTGGGCTACACATTTAGAAAACCAGAAGATGGCTAGGTGAGCAAAGGCACTTGTCACCAAGTCTGGCAACTGGGAGTTTGATCCCCAGGGAATCACAATGGTGAAAGTAGAGAACTGACTGCTTCAAGTTCTCCCCGACTTCCACACAAATGTTATTTAAAAATGTAAATGTCAATAGGGCATAGTGGCCTAATTTCAGCACTCTGGAGATGGGGAGGCGAAGCCAAGATTACTGCACAAATTTGAGGCCAGCCTGGTCTGTACAGCGAGCTCCAGGCCAAGAGGAATGGGAAGAACAAAGAAAAGGGAAGGGTGGGGAGGGCTGTGCACGGGAAGGGAGGGGACGGACAAGATAAAACATACACAGCTTTTGGGGATAGAGGGGATGGAGTTTGGTGAGAAGACAGCAGCAGGACAGACTTGAGCGAAAATGGTTCGATTCTTTCTCCTAAAGACAATGTAAATGTGTAGGAACAGGGAATATATTGTTTTTCTTTTCATATAAATCTCCCCCAAAACACTTAGAAAAATTAAGGTAATGAATCTTAGGCTAGTTTCCTCTCTAGAGAGCAAACCAACAGCCCCCCCCCTCAAAAAAAAAGTAACAAAAACTAACATTTCCACTGCTTAACAGACCTGCTGCCATCAGTAGGATAATACTGCAAAACATGTGCCTTTGCCTCGGTATCAAAGTTCCTACACAAACACAAACTGAGATAATGTCTTTGTGCCTTCACAGATATAAATGTTAACATAAACATACTGACAAGAAGAGCCTGAGGAGATCCCCAATATTTAACCAACCTATCTTTGGTACCGTTCACTGAATAAGGCAAAAGCTGCTTTCAGACTCGACGGTCCTCAGTTCTTCTTTATTTTTTAAAGTGGGTATGAGTGTTTTGTCCAAATGTATATATGTGTACTGTGTAGGTCTCTGGTGTCTTAGGCTAGAAGAGAGCATTGGATCCAGTAGAACTGGAATTACAGACAGTTGTGAGCACATGTGGGTGTAGGTGCTGGAAATTGAACCCAGGGCCTCTCCAAGAATAGAAAGTAGTCTTAACCACTGTGCCATCTCTCCAGCTCCAATATAAAAGAAAACTATGTATTTATTTTACTATTTTTTACATTATCAATGTACTTATTTCATGTATGCAATTCTCTTCTTCCTCCACGTGTAGCAACTTTTACCCACAGTTTGGCCTTCCTATCTCTTTTAATATCTTCTTCCTTCTCCCTCTGTTTAAGAAATACTAATTTTTTGAGACTATCATACAATGTATTTTGATCATATTTACTCCCTTTCCACACCTCCTTGAAGTGGGATTTCGCACCCTTGTAGACACAGAGTCTTGGTATAGAGCCCAACAGGATTACTACTCAGAACAAGCCTCCTCAACTCCTGTGGGATAGCAGCCATATGCCACCACATCCAGCTTCATTCTTTTATTTTATTTTATTTTTTTGAAGATTTACTTATTTATTATGCATAGTGTTCTGCCTGTATGCCTTCCTGCAGGTCAGAAGAGGGCACCAGATCTCATTAGAGATGGTTGTGAGCCACTACATGGTTGCTGGGAATTGAACTCTGGACCTCTAGAAGAGCAGCTGGTGCTCTTAACCATCTCTCCAGCCCCAGCTTAATTTCTTTAAAAAACAAAATGAAACAAAACAAAACACCAAGGTCTTACTATGGAATCTAGACTGGGATAAAGTGATAAAACTGGCAATAGTCTTCATCACTAGCCCAAAGTAAATGTACATCTATTTGCTCTACAGAAAGAACCAAGTCTCTTAGGTTCAAATAAACTGGCAAAAAGAACAGAGCTAACTGAGATAAAGATAATGACATTCTTTCATTTTTCTTGAGGTAGATGCTTGCCTCCTGTGTTCAAAGGCCAGGTTGGATTCCTGGCATAGCCAAAAAGCAAAACAAAACAACAGACTCCCACAGATGTCTTCACTCTGAGAGCTGTATCTGAGGTTACTTCCTGGGTGATTCTGATATATTATCATGTTAGGAATGCTATAATCAAAAGATTTACATTAAAAACCTGCAGTAGAATCAGTGGCACAGACAAAGAGACACATTCATGTTTGTGAACACCTGGGAGCCAGAGGCAGGATTGAGAGTTTGAAATTGGAAGTCTTCGAGCACTTCACCACTGTGCTATCTGTCCAGGCCCTCAACCATGCTTCTGATTAAAGAACTGTGTGTTTTCAAATAGTTCCTTCTGAAGGCAGATATGGTGGTACAAGTCTAAATCTCCAGAACTGGAAAGGAAGAGGTAGGAGGATGGAGTGTTCAAGGTCAGCATAGGCTACACAGCAATACTCTGTCTCAAATGAATATCTGTTTTGAGAAAGCATTTGAGGAAATATCTACCAACAATCCAATGTCATCATCAAAGCAAGAGTATATATGTAAGAAAAATTCTTATATTTCCTACTTCTGTTGCCTATAAGTTGTTTATAAGATAAATCATTTCAGCTAGCAACAAAACAGTACTTCTAGTTTCATGATGTTGTGGTTTGAATATGAATTATCCCCATAGGCTCATGTGTTTGAACCCCTGGTTCCAGGCTGTGATGCCTGGAGAGTTGTGGAGGCTCTAAACGGAATAGGCTTGCTAAAGAAAATATGTCCCCAAGGGTAGGTTTTGAGTTTTTATAATCTGCCCCCACTTCCTGTTCTCTCTGTGCAAATACAATGTGATCACTGCTTCCTGATTGCCAGGGTGGCCTCACACTCCTGTGGAGTGCCTGCCCCATCTGGACTGCACCTTCTGAACTGTCAGGAAAAAGAAGCCCTTTCTCCCCTAATTCACCTTTTGTCAGGATATTAACTAATACAGTTAGGAACTATGGATCTCACAGAAACTACCATTTATTATATTGTCAATTCCCTTTAAAAAGGCTTTTACTATCTGTTACACTTAGTATTTAGTTCCAGGAAAATTAATTTATCATTTCTTTTGTTTTTTTTTTTAGAAGAATTTTATTTATTATCTTGGTTGGTTTGTTTGGCTGTTTTAGAGACAGGTATTCAGTGTAGCCCTGGCTGGCTTTGAACTCAGAGAGACCCTGCCTCTGCCTCCCCAATTCTGGTACTAAAGGCAAAGGTCACCATACATGGCTTATTAATGTTTTCTTGAGACAGGGTCTCATGCATCCCAGACTGGCCTTGAACTTCCATGTAACTGAGGATGAACTTGAACCTCTGATTCTGCTTTATGCACCACCATACCTGGTTTATATGGTGCCAAGGTTCAAACCTATGGTTTCATGTATGCTAGGCAAGCACTTTACCATACCCCAGGCCCATAAATATATTATTCTATAGGAGAATCACAAAATTTAGCTTACAAATTGTTTTCTTGTCACACAAGTATGAAACTGTAAGACACGATGCTACACAAGCATGAGGAGTGGAGTCTGGATTCTCAGAACCCTCATAAAAGCCAGGCAGGCATGGTGGCCACTTGAAATCCCAGCATTGGAAAGCAGACAGGATACCCAGGAAAGTCGGGCTAGCTACAAGAGCCAAATCAGCAAACTCTGGGTTAAGCAAGAAATTCTGCCTCAATAATAAAGCAAAGATCAGTCACAGAAGACACTCAACTTTGGAGCACAAGCACATATGCAACCCCCCCAACCCACGCCCCCCACACAGTTTCTTTAAAAAAAAAAAACATAAACACTATTTTACTATTTTAGACATCTGGAATATCTATCTACCTCTTTTCCCCTAGAAATTTTTAATATTTATGGTCTTAGTCAGTAGAATATCAAATTACTGAGGGGTGGGAAATATAGTAGTAACAAGTATAAACTGAGCCATTTATGAAGGAGTATCTCACAGGTTAGAACATTCCTGTTCATAAAAATCAACAGAATATTTTTGGCTCAAGTCAGTTTCCCAAATAATACAAGCGCCTGAGGATGGAGGGCAATGAGGCTTAGCTTGTAGAGTTGTTTGCTTGGCATGAGCAAAGCCCTGGAGATCCCTGGTCCTCATGTTCATGGAGCAAACACTACCCACTGAGCTATCTCCCCAGTCCCAGAGCTATTTCTATGGAAGCTTACAGATGGCCTCCAGAAGTTCCCAGGGAAAGACAGACAGTAAGCACACTACCAACCACATGAGCGAGGAGGGCCTGGGGTCCTACTGAGAGGTCTGCCCCCACTCCTTGTCTGCTTCCTAGTAGCCAGTGGATGAGAAGCTTCAGAAGCCGTATGAAGCCACCATGTTGGTTCAGGCCCAAGCAACAATGAATAAAAACAAACGTGAGCCAAAACCATTCTTCCTCGAATAAGTTATTTAGCTATTTCTTAATACCCAACTAAGACACATTTCTACAGAGATAAACAAAAAAATCAGAACTGTTTGTGTCTTGAGTCAGGAATGGGAGCACTAGGACTTACAATAAAGAGCATATAAACCTTTTTCTTTAAAAATGACAGCCTCACACTATAGCCCTACTGGCTTTGACCTTGTGCCAGGATTACAAGGTACAGATTATTATGTTCAGACAAATCTTTTAAATAACTTTTTCTGAGTACATAACACAAAAGAAAATATTATTTTTAGAGCAACACTTGCCTTTTTTCCTTTTGAGGTTTCAGAATCCTCATCTTCTACACTGAGTAGATTTGCCCCACTATACAGAAAATAAAGGAAAAAACCTTGAACAACAGTTTACAGTCCACACATTAATGCATCTGCTTTACTTTCACTGCTCATCTAACTGGGGGGATTAGCAAACCTTTCTTCAAAGCCTCAGGCAAATATACGTCCTCTGTTACGTCTTTGCCATGGCAACATGAAATAACCACAACATTATACAGCTGGCTGCTTTTTAACACAATTATGAACAAATCTAGGCAGTGAGCAAAAAGGATAATCCATTTACCCCTCCCTTAAATGAACATATGATCTTGTTTTTCAGGCTATATATTTTATATTTAGTTATGCTCACTACTTCCTCTTCTGTCTTGAATTGGCATTTAGAGAACAGAGAAGTAATAAAAGCAGAGCACCATTAAGGGAAGGAAAATTAGCTAAGGAGACGAAAGGAATTCCAATGGTAATGGCACAATGACAGTCACACACCACCCTTGGAGACATCAACCTTTCACTTAGAGCCAATGTCCATCATGCTACTACATTAACAGCTCACCAGCAACCTCAACATGATCAGAAAGTTGAAATCCCTGAGGAACACAATGTTGTAAAGTGCAATTCATCGTGTGCATCTCCTTAATAAATCATTTTAAAAAGATAACCATGGGAAATCTTCCAGGACAGAAATCAAATATATCTTTTAGATAATTCTGCTATATACAGTAAACTTCAAGCTATTTGTAATAAAAATGTAATGTTTTGCTTCATTACTTTTTTCTATCAACATTGTTAATACAAAAATTCTTTTCTAAAAATTGTATTAGAATGTCTGAAAGGTAAAATATCTGTCGTAATTTCATATTTAGTCCCATTTTTTCAAAACTATATAAATACCAAATATCTAAGTTTTTTTCAAATAACCAGGAAAAAAAAGAGAAGGATGACCACAAAACACTGACTTCCTTGAAATAAATGTGCCAGTTCAAAGCTCTTTTCAAATAAAATTACCTAAAATAATGGGCATGAAATTCCTCAAGTATTCAGCTAACATATTTGAATGATAATGTGTGCAAAGATCTCTTTGTAAGGACCTGAGTGTGGTGAAGCACACCTGCGATCTGGCACTAGAGGGTAAAGGAGGGCAACTAAGTTCAAGGCCTCTCGGAGCTATACTGAGTAAAAGGCTAGCCTGGGCTATAGAGGGGAACCAGGAAAATAAAAGTTCTAAAAATATATTTATAGTTAGGTGTAGTGGCACACAACTTTAATCCCAGCACTTGTAAGGCAGAGGCAGGTGAATCTCTGTGGGTTCAAGGCCAACCTGGTCTAAAGAGTAGGTTCCAATACAGCCAAGGCTATTATACAAAGAAACTCTGTTCAAAAAACAACAAAAAAGGTAAATAAATAAATAAAAATAAAAATATATTTATAGCTCTGCCAAAATTTTGTGTATTTGCATGGCCCCAAACTTGTTTCTTTTGGCCAGTGGAAAAGGAAGTCAGTAAACCAATAACTTAAAAATAGTATTGAGTTTGCAACATGATTATTAGTATGCAAAAGTACTACAGTAACTCTTATTAAAGGCAATAGAAGTACACTATGGAAGAGCACTTTCCTAGTTAATTCTGCACTTATCTATGGTATTACCAAAAAACAAAACAAAACAAAACCTACAACTCTTCTGTAAAATTTCAATCACAGGATTGATTCCAAGAACATTAACAAAATACGACACTGCTTTTCCTTCTATCTGGACAATGCCTATTCATACCATCTAGACTGGTGCTGCTTTCCCTTGGTGGAAATCTGATCAAAGGTGAATGTGCTGATCACAGGTTCACAAGCAGAAGACAAAGAAAATGGAAGACTTAATCTTTCATACAAAGTTCAGAGGCTTGATAAATTGTGGCTTTTGAAATTGTTTCCAGAAAGGCTGCCTTTTAAAAAGAGGAGTCAAGACGACTTAATTGGAAAACTATTGACTAATCATTTTTCAATCATTAGAAAACATTACATACACATATGTAATTACATACACATACATTTTAAAGACTAAGAAATATAAGCAAAATTATTTACCAATAAGATACTGCCTTATCTTTCCTTACTGTAAAAAGATACCATAATATTAAAAAACTTTCCACAAAATATAAATTGATTTTCTACTGAAAAGTTTCATTCTTATAAAGTATCAGAGGGAAATATCCTTACTCTTTATCTGCATCTCCTTCACTTTCTTCTTCATGATCAAAGCTCCAATTATTTTTAAAACCTCCATCTCTCTTAGATTCTGATCTAGCCAAAGCTGAAATAAAACAAACTGAAATAAGTATTCATTAATGTAACTATTGAATATAAAAGAAATTTGAGCATTTCCCAAACTCTGATTGTTCTAAATTTTTTTAAAATCTTTTTTTTTGTTTGTTTGTTTTGTTTTTTTCAAGAGACAGGGTTTCTCTGTGTAATTTTGGTGCCTCTCCTAGATCTCATTCTGTAGACCAGGCTGGCCTCGAACTCTCCGAGATCTGCCTGGCTCTGCCTCCCGAGTGCTGAGATTAAAGGCGTGTGCCACCACCGCCTGGTCAATTTTTTTAATCTTGATGCTTTTTTATTTTTTAAACTATTTTTGTAAGCATTTTATTTCCCTCAGGAGGAAAAAAACACATTAAAAGTTGGTTTTCGCCAGGCGGTGGTGGCGCACGCCTTCAATCCCAGCACTCGGGAGGCAGAGCCAGGCGGATCTCTGTGAGTTCGAGGCCAGCCTGGGCTACCAAGTGAGTTCCAGGAGAGGCGCAAAGCTACACAGAGAAACTCTTGTCTCGAAAAACCAAAAAAAAAAAGTTGGTTTTCTAATGAGACGAGTGTGTGTCTACTACAGAAACTTAAATTACTAAAACATAATAAAATGGGGAGGAGCATGCATGTTTAAATGAAATATATAAAATCAGCTTTACTCTCAATCCTTGATCATTGATTCCAGGAATTAGTCCCTCTAATTTTGTTTGCTTGCTTTACTCATGAAAACTACATCCAGACCACTAACATTTTCATAGACTCAATCACCTCTGCCTTTAACAGAAAAAAACAAAGCAAGATCTTATATGTTGGCAAGGTAGTTAATTTGATAACCAGAAACCTCTAGATCACCAAAGATGCTATTAGGAAATACAGCACAAAGCGGGAAGGGTGAAAGGAATGCCATTCAAAAGCTAGGATCTGACCTGGAGCCACAGACCAACTAACTTCCCAGAGTTTGGGCTTTAAGTTCAGGGTTCTACTGTTATGAGAGGGCAGACTGACCCCAAGGACAGGAAAAAGAAAAATGCAACTAGTGATGACCTACCCTTGGATCTGGACTTGTCACTGGGGGCAAAGCATATCTATCTACAAGTCCTACTGGGGAGGCAGAGCTCAGTAATAGAGTGCTTGCCCACCATGCCACAGTCACTGGCTTCAACCTCCAGGACCATAAAACATAAATAAAGTGGAAATACGAAGTGTATCTTCTATGTGTATCCAACCACTGGCTGCAGGCCAGAATAGCCATGAATGCAGCCTAACACAAAATTGTAAACTTACTTAAAACATATGAGATAAAAAGAAATTGTTACTTAATTTCATGGTTCTCAAGCAAGTAACAATTTCAGGTTACAATGTCAAAAGACTAGGCATCCATCTAAAAGTCTGTGTCCCTCCAAAATTCAGATTTGTTTCTTTAACTTAAAGATTTTTATTTTATTAGAGGTTTTTTTTTATTTTGTTTTGTTTTGTTTTGTTTAAGGCAGGCAACTTGTAAATCTTGGCACTGTCCCAGAGAAGAAAAATGGAGACAAGGGGGTAAAAGCTATGCTGTTTGAGTTCAGTCAGCATGTAGACAGCCACTAGCAAAAAAGCAGCCAAATATCAGGGAGGCGGACTTCAGAGAAAGAATAAGAAAGTGTAAAATTCCAGAAAAAGCGTGCTTACTCTCTGGCCAGCATCCAAAAGAAAGAGACAGAAACGAAAAAGGGAAAGTTATTCTTTCTTAAGTCAAGACTCAGAAAGGCAGGACCGGCTGTACCTCTCTTGAAGGATTGTGGGGACTGTCCCAAATTCAGATTTTTAAAAATCACACCCCTAAGACAACAGTGTTAAGAGTAGGAACTTTGGGAGATACAGGGCAGAATCCATAGCAATGGGATAAATCCTAGAAAAGAGACCCATGGAAGCTGGTTTTACCCTTCTACCATGGGAGGATAGAGTCACAAACTGCCATCCGTGAGAAAGCAAATGCTACCAGATAGTGAATCTGGATACCGTGATTTCAGAAATTCATCTAGAGCTGGCATGGTGGTGCATACCAGTCATCCCAGTGCTTGGGAGGTTGAAGCAGAAGGATCACAAGTTCATGGCCAGCCCGGGCTACACAGAATTTGAAGTCAGCCTTAGCTAACATAGTAAAAGACTCCACGCCACTCCCTAAAAGTCAACAAATTATGTAACCTGTGAAGCTTCCTAACAGCCCCCCACATAGACTAAGCAGAACATTCTTAATCACAAACCCTCAATTACTAAGAGTTGAGACCAGAATTTTTACAATCTATGTGAAATAGAAGCCCATAATTAAAACAACCTCCTGTTTGGTCTCTGATACCTGAGCTGACAAAGGGTCACCAGTATTTGGAAGCACTGCAACTAGACATCCACAGCATGCTGCATTCTTTAGAAGTGGGCCTGTGGCAAATTTGACCGCCTTACTGTGACTCCTAGTTTTAGTTATCAAGCTAACAACAGACTCTAGAATCCTGTGGGGATACAGTCGGCCTATGGACGTATCTGTGGAGAACTGTCTTGATTGTGCTGAGCTGGGGAGGACTCACCCACTCTAGATGGCACCATTCTGTTTTGGGGTCCTGTACTACATAAAAGTAGAAAAGACAAGCTGAGCATATGCATGATCCATTCCTTTTCTCTCTGCTCTTTACTGGATGTGACTATGTGTTTCAAGTTCCTGCTTCCCTGACTTCAAGCAATATTGAACTGTAATTTTGTGAGCTAAACTAAACTCTTTTTTCTCCTAAGCTACTTTTATCATGTTATTTCATAACAGCAACCAGAAACTAAACTGGGACACTTAGCAAATACAAAAGAAAAGTGTAACTGGAACACCAATGCTAAAAGCCAAACTAACCTGGAGTGCCAGTCAAAACAGACATTTAAATATTGGACATCAGACTCCTGTTCCATACTGTTTTGTGAATGAACTACCCAAACTAAGAGGACAACATGGCAGTACTCAGTCAAGAATCAAACAATAAATGCTCCAAGTTTAAAAAACCAGAGGCTGGAGGGAAGGCTCAGTGGTTAAAAGTGCTTGCTGAACAATCCTGAGGACCAGAATTTGGATCTCAGAATCCATGTAACAAGGTGGGCATCCCTGACATACCTGAACCCCAAACTCTTAAGTGGGAAGAAAGAGGATTGTTGTGGCTTGCTACTCTAAAATAGCTGAGAAAATGCGAACCCCAAGTTCAAGCAGAGACCTGCCCCCAAAAGGAACAGGTGAACAGTGATAGAGGAGACCTCCAATACCCTTTTCAGATCTCCTCATGCACACACAGGAACATACAGCCACGTGCAGGCACAATACAAATATATAAATATATAAGTAAGACAAAACCACCAACTACAGAACTGGTTAGATACAACCTCTCAAAGGATAAAGGACACATTTTCCTTAGAAAAAATTTCAAACGCCGGGCGGTGGTGGCGCACGCCTTTAATCCCAGCACTCGGGAGGCAGAGCCAGGCGGATCTCTGTGAGTTCGAGGCCAGCCTGGACTACCAAGTGAGTTCCAGGAAAGGCGCAAAGCTACACAGAGAAACCCTGTCTCGAAAAACCAAAAAAAAAAAAAAATTTCAAATAATGTTATGTACATGCCAAGAGAATTTCTTCAGAATATGCTAGACTTAACTCACTCCAAAGAAATAAAAACGAAACAAAACAAGGCCATAGAGGATTTAGAAAGGAGAGAGCCAGGTGATAGTGGCGCACACCTTCAATCCCAGCACTCTGGAGGCTGAGGCAGGCAGAGTTTGAGACCAGCCTGGTCTACAGAACAAGTTCCAAGACAGTGGGCTACACAAAGAAACCCTGTCTGAAAAAAAAAAAAGAACAAAAACAAACAAACAAACAAACAAACAAACAAAATGGGCAATGGAGAAATCCAACAAACACTTCTACACTCAAGTGTTGAAGGTTCCATCAATAGTGATGTCTTTTTTTTTTAATAGTGATGTCTTATTCAGAGCATACAACCTTTAATACAGTATGAGACTTAAAAGCACCTCAGTTCTCTGCTTTTCTGCTCTAAAACTCCTAATGCCAATTTAACCATCAAGAGCCATCAGACCAGGCCATAAATGAGACATTCCATAAAATCCCTAATCAGAATTCCTTCAAAAAGAGATTAAGCAACTGTCAGAAAACAAAGGAAGCAGAGGAGGTGGCACAGGATGAGGCAGGAGGGGGATCACTGTGAATATGATGCCATGGAGGTCTACAAAGTCAGTTCCAAGCTAGCCATTGCTATGCAGCAAGACCTAGAGAGAGTTACTTTACCAGTCTCTGTGTGTCCCTCTCTCCTTCTCCCCCTCTCCCATCCCACCTCAAAAAATGTGGAAGTTAAATCTAGAGTCCACACTGAAAGGTGGCAGCTGGTGGCTCTAAGTGTTCATGGGAAACCTCTTGTTCTGCATGAGACAATAGCAAAGGGGCCTGAGGTGCAAGATCTCACCAAAGTCTCCACATTGTGAAAACACAAAATTTATCTGAGAGCTTGAACTCAGAATACAGCTGAAAAGGTACCACCTAGGGAAGTGTTTTGCTAGGGTCAGTCTGGAAAGCATCCAGAGGCTGACACAACTGTGGTCCCAGGGGACCAGGGGCCAGCTGAAGCTGGTAACAAAACTTGGCATTGTCTATGCTCTGTTTCTGTAGTAGTGATTTTTCAAGCATGCTTTCAAAGACTTAAGAATGAGTGGGTCATGCAGTCTACCTCCATGGTTCCAGAGAACCACAAAAGCCACACAATGTGAGGTAGGTTCAGAGTCCTCTCCCTTGTGTGAAGTTGTGAAAGTGAAGCCTAGGCTGCAAACTACTGTGGTTTGAATGAAAATGTCCCTCCTGGGCTCATGTGTTTGAATGCTTGGTTCCTAGTTCTTAGGCACTGTTTGGGAAGGTTACAGATTCTTTAGGATGTGGAAACTTGCTAGAGGAAGTGGGTCACTGGGGGCAGCAGGTCTTGAGGTTACACTGCCAAGCTACACTTCCTGCTCTCTCAGTAGTTCCTGACTACAGAAGCAATGTGATCAACCAGCCTCCAGATCCTGCTTCCACTATAATGAACTCGATGAAATCTCCCAGACTGTAAAACAGAATAAACTCCTTTAAAGTGCTTCTTTTTCTTCTTTTTGAAGACAGGGTCTCATTATAGCCTATGCTGCTTCAAACTTCTAGGTGGTTGTGAATCACCTTGAACTTCTGACCCTACCATCTCTACCTCCACAGTGCTGGGATTACAGATATGCATGCAGCAATGTGCCCAGTTTATGTGGTGCTGGGGAATGGAACCCAGGGCTTCATGTATGCTAGGCAGAAACTTAAGATCCTCAAAAGTCCCTGAGTATTTACACATCAACACACTGTTATGCGTAATACTGGTAATTATCAGTGGGAAATTATAGCTACTGTACTCCAGTGAAATTTAGGGTTAAAAAGAAAAAAGAAAAAGGTTAAGGAAAGACTTCCATTAGATAACAAAAGTCTCTTCCAGCGGTGGAAATCAAACCTAGGACCCTGTGCATACTAGGCAAGTTCTCTAACACTAAGCTATCCCTCCAACTCAATACATACATTTTTTTCTTCTATATTTTCCACCAAATGACAATGGTTTAAGGAGGAAAACAGAGAGGCAATAATAGTAAATGAAAGATGCAAACAAAATAGCAAAAGGAGGCTGACTCTTTACTAATTAAGAGTACTTGCTGCTCTTCTAGAAGACTTGAGTTTGGTTCCTACCACCCACATCAGCTGGCTCACAACCACATGTTATTCAAGAAGATCCAACATCCTCTTCTGGACTCTGAGCATCCCCCCATCATATTTACAATAAAACACACACACACACACACACACACACACACTTACTTTAAAGGAGCGAAAGATTAAATTTTAATGATGGGTAGGAACTAATTTAGTTGAATCTGAAAGAGGGTAAGGAAGGTACAGGAGATGGTTTGGAGGGAGGAAACGGAGAAATGATGTGATTATATTATAATCTCAAAAAATAAAAATATCAAAACAAATTATTTTAGTAGGACATGTTCAATCTAAAGATTACTCTCCAGAATAGAGAGAATGCATCATAAACATATAGAATACAGACACTGGGGGCTGGAGAAATGGCTTGGCGATTAAGTACAGGTGTGATTGCCAACACCCACATGGGGCAGCTCAAAAGCACATAGAACTCCAACTGTAGAGAACACAATGCTTCTGACCTTCACAGGCACCAGGACTCATATGCACATACACCACCACTACCACCACCACCATAGACAAGACAGACCCCTCTACCACAGACAAACAGACATAGACATATATATATACACACACACACAATTAAAAATAAAATGAATCTTAAAACTCATAGTTTCTGTTGCTGTGATAAACATCACCAAAAGCAACTCGAGGAAAGAAATGCTTGATTTGAGGGAAGGCAAGATAGAAACTCAAGGCAGAACTCTGAAGGCAAGAACTGAAGCAGAAACCAAGGAGGAATGCTGCTTACTGGCTTACTCTTTATGGCTTGCTCGGCTTGCTCTCTGATACAATACAGGCCCATCTGCCTCCTGATGGCAGAGCCCACAATGGGTTGACCTCTCCTCCATTAATCAGCAATTAAGAAAATGTCCCAAAGACATGCCCACAAACTAATCTGATAGAGACAATTCTTCAGTTGAGGTTCCCTCTTCCCATATATACCAAGTTAACAACTAAAGCTAACTAACTATGACAGTTGTCTAGCACTAGGTTAGAACACAATAAGTAATTTTGAATCTTGAATAAACAACTTTTATACAACGATAAAAATATTCAGCCTTGGTATAAAGAACTGTATGGTATAAAGAACTGTAACTTCAAGTCACATGTGACTCCCAATCAGAGGACAAAATTAAATCAAATAGTGGTAAGAGGATGATGATATCTAGAAAAAGGAAAACTTCGTGATTTCAGATATCAATTTGGACAGTAAAGTTGAATTTACTCACACAGGACCTAGTTATTCCAACTGAGCACAAAATAGGCCAGGTGTAGGAAACTATGATGCAGCTGAATCTGGCTTGCTTCTTATAAACCGCTTAAGCTGCCAGGTATGACAGCACACGCCTTCAGTCCAGCTCTACTCCTTTATTCAGGAAGTAAAGGCAGTTGGCCCTCTGAGTTTCGGGCTGGTCATGGCTATGTAGGGAGACCCTGTCTCCAAAAAAAAAAAAAAAAAAAAGGCACAACAATTATATAAGTGTGGGTATTGTTTATATAAGAATGCATATGGATATATGTGTATATAGGTATATGTCTGTAGCTCGATGCTAAATGCATAAAGAATAAAAAAAATGGCAGGGCGGTGGTGGCACATGCCTTTAATCCCAGCACTCAGGAGACAGAGGCAGACGGATCTCTGTGAGTTCAAGGCTAGCCTGGTCTACAGAGTGAATTCCAAGACAGTCAAAGCTATAAAGAGAAACCTTGTCTTGAAAAAACCAAAAAAGAAAGAAAGAGGTAAAGAAAGAGAGGAAGGGAGGGGGAGAGAGAGAGGGAAAGGGGTTCCAGGTACAATGGGACAAAACTATAATCAGAAGTCAGGAAGCTGAGGCAAAAGGACTGTGATGAGTTCAAAACCAGCCTAGGCTACGTAGTAAATATCTGGCCAGGCAGGGGTATATACATAGCAAGCTCCTGGTGGGGATGGGGGTGGGGGTGGGGTGATAAAAATGACAGAAACCTTACAAAAGAGCAGCAATCTGAGACGGTGCTGTGTCACTCTCAGTTTCTGTGGAGCCTCTCGCTCCCATGTGAGTCTCAGCCCCTGCTGCAGACACCACCACCCAAAGATACCTGGGACTACATGGAGAGGGAGAAGGCCAGCCAGCCAAACTCCAGAATGAAGCTGCTCTGCAATCAGAGTAGCCAAGCCAGGGCAGAATCAGCCCCACAACTGTTTCATGAACCTCCCCCAAATCACCCAGCTGAGCCTCCTGTAAATCCCCAGATCTATGTGAATGTTTATCTTTTAGTAAAGAAAACAGAGCAGTACTTGAAGATTAAGCCTCTGAACATATCCATGAGAATAACATAAAATTAGTCTTCTCGGGGTTGGAGAGATGGCTCAGAGGAGTACTGGCTGCTCTTCCAGAGGTCCCGAGTTCAATTCCCAGCAACCACATGGTGGCTCACAATCATCTATAATGAGATCTGGTGCCCTCTTCTGGTATGCAGGCATACATAATACATATATATAATACATAAATAAATCTTTAAAAAAATTAGATTTCTCTATAGCCACAAAATGCACAAGATTCTCTCCCTCATGATAACCCAGGTATTGTTCACTTCCGTTCTTACTTTCCTTTGCCTAGTTTCAGAAAACCCTCTATTACTTTTTGATCAAAGCAAGCCTAATAACTTGATAATGTCACTTTATCTTCCCATGTACTCCACTTCACCTCAGTGCTAGGACTAGGATATAGGCTCTCATACATGCTAGGCGAACAGTCTATCACTAAGCTACATCCCTAGCCCTGTTTCATTGTTTGTTATAATTCATAAACTGTTCTGAATCTGGAAACTTGGATTTCATAAAATCTGTCCCTTGTAATTTGAGAAAAGTAGCAGTCTTTCACTTATCTACCATGTTCAACCCCAGTGGACACAAACCTTGTAACATTGTCTTTTCCAAGTTGATTACATACATATCATACACTGTGGCTATAACTCTTAGTCTGAATTGCCAACAAATCTGTCTTCAAATTTTGTACACTTACTGCTGTTTTTCTCTCTTAGTAACTAAAGAATTCTGACCTTTTCTCTATTATAGCACACTCAGGTCAAAAGCAGCATTACGCTCTTGAACCTTAGGGTCATTATTAAATAAAACTAAACACAAGAAATGTTATAGCACAACATTCAATCTTATAACCAAGGCAGCTACTAAGTGACGGATATAAAAATTATATAAAAGACAGGAACAACTGGGCTTGGACATATGCCTTGAATACCAATATTGAAGCAGAAAGGGAAGTGGATCTCTGTCTCTGTGAGTTCCAGGCCAGCCAGGGATACAAAGAATGACCACCGAGGGGGGAGGGGCATTGAAGGCTGGATAGAGAGGGTGCCTGCCAAGATTTTACCTTGCTACTCAGAATGCAGTGCAATTTGAAACCATGACTTGTTTATTATTAGAATTTTCCATTTGATCTTTTCAGACTGTAGGTAGGTGATCATGGGCAAATAAAACCAAGCAAAGAGAAACTGTGCATAGAAGACCACTGTACTATGACTTTGTTGGGAAGCTGGAAAAACTATTTGGGGATAAAGAGAAAGAGTTGTGTAGAGTTCAAAGAACTGCAGCATCCTGACACTCTTGCCACTGAGTGGTGGTCCCTTGTCCTCTTCTTGAGTCTGGGTGGCCTTCTAAAGTAGCCTCTCCTTCTGCCCTCGCACAGTACTGCCTTAACAATAAACGACAATGCCCCATACCTACCTAATGTTTCCTTCTCTTCTACAGTGCCCCTCCTCCTTTTGGAGGGTTTCAGGGAAAGTCTAGAACAAAGCACTGGGAGAAGAAAAAATAAGCGCTGAAGAAAGCTATGGCCATCATAGGTCCCAAGCTCCAATCAGATCTCTTGCTTGCTCTGGGTCATAGAACCATTCTATCTGTACCTTTTGAGTTCCTCAAATATTCAATATATTTGGGGTTTTGGTTTTGTTTTGTTTTTGTTTTTTTTTTTTTTTGGCTTTTCAAGACAGGGTTTCTCTGTGTAGTTTTGCGCCTTTCCTGGAACTCACTTTGTAGACCAGGCTGGCCTCGAACTCACAGAGATCCGCCTGCCTTTGCCTCCTGAGTGCTAGGATTAAAGGCATTCGGGAGGTGAAGGCAGGGGCAGGTGAATCTCTATAAGTTCTAGGCCAGCCTGGGCTACAGAGTGAGTTCCAGGACAGGCTCCAAAGCTACACAGAGAAACCCTGTCTCGGAAAAAAAAAAAAAGAAAGAAAGAAAAAAGAAAAAGAAAATAATAGCACTGAACACACAATGGTGCTTATTAAATGACTAGGATTGTTTTACATATATAATACATTAAAAACTCACTTAATACTCATAGTAATCTTAGGAGGTAACTGCTACAGGTAACTATCCTCCCATGTGTTAAAGGTATAATGGCTATACTGAAGTCCTAGTTACTTTTCTATTGACAAAATACCCATTATCAAGGCAATGTATAAAAGAAATGTTTAACTGAACTTACGATCTCAGAGAGGTAAAGTTCACGATAGAGCAAAGGAATGAGGGCAGAAACCGCTGAGAACTCACATTTGATCAAGCAGGAAGCAGAGAGGGCACACTGGGAATGGCATTAAGTCTTCTGAAACTTCAAACCATGTTCCCAGTAACTTACCTCCCCCAAAGCTTCACCTCCTAATCCTTCCCAAACAGTTCTACCAACTGGGAACCAAATATTCACACATACGAGCTATTAAGGTCATGCTCATCAAAGCCACCATGATGAGGTGGGGCCTCAGAGAAGAAAGTTAAGTCACCAAGACCATACCTTTGAAGTTATCAGACCACTGCCCTCTCTTTTTTTCATGTCTCAACACTCACTTTCTTCACCATGTGCTCTTATCATGATAAACTGCTTTACCATAAGGCACAAAAACTACAGACCAACTAACCATGTACCAAAGACTCCAAACTACCAACTGAAATAAACCTTTTCTCTTTAAACTGGTTTTCTCAGTATTTTGTCACTCTGGCAGATAGCTCACTAACACAACCCAGTTATCTTTGTTTTACAACTGAGAAAGCCCAGACAAGATAAATTGTTAAATAATATAGCCAGGGGTGGGATCACAGCATTCTGGCTTCCGAGTTCATATTCTAAATGCATTTCTACTAAGAATTATGTTTATACAAATATAATTCTATAGCCGGACAGTGGTGGCACACGCCTTTAATCCCAGCACTTGGGAGGCAGAGGCAGCGGATCTTTGTGAGTTTGAGGCCAGCCTGGTCTACAGAGCGAGATCCAGGAAAGGCACAAAGCTACACAGAGAAACCCTGTCTCAAAAAACCAAAAAAAAAAACAAATATAATTCTACATCCTGCTTCACAAGAGCATCCTGCTTCAAGCAATAAAAGGTATCACTTGGATTGAACTGAAAACAGGAAATAGTCGTAAATGTTATGCCCAGATTATGACCCCAAAGAGACCACCGAAGACCTTAGGTACAGAATGCAAAAGCAAGGTTTATTTCTGTTTGTTTACAAGCCGCGGGCAGGGAAGCTCGATCCAAAGCACTCACTCGTAGTAGTAACCGTGAGGCCAGGAGGAGCTTGCTTTTTCTTTGCGTGGCTAGCTTTTTAAAGGCAAAAACCACAAGACCTTCGAGGGGGTTGGGGGGGGTTGCACTGGTTTATTTTTATCTCTGTTCTCTTTTAATTGGGTGAGGGTATGTAACCTTTGAATTTACTGGTTGGTGGTTACAATTATCACTTTGGGGGCAGTCCAGCACAAGTCCCAGGCTTTGTCCTTGAGCCACCATGGGGGCTTGCTGGCCAAGCACCTACTGCACATAACTCTAAGTTGGTGAGGGGCCCCAGACAGCAAACATCTGGCTGATCTTTGAGCAGTCAGAGTACGTGCAGAAAGGGAGCTACTGCAAGGACTATGTCTTTTGTTCATGGCCCTCCCAGAAACTGCTTGCTCAAGTCTCAGGAAACTGAAATTGAGGCCTGATCTCTGAGAGAAGACTGAGCAGCCTGTTATGGCATCTGCTTAGTCCTTTCAGTAAATAAGGAATAAATGCCTTTAATCCCAGCACTCGGGAGGCAGAGCCAGGCAGATCTCTGTGAGTTCGAGGCCAGCCTGGGCTACCAAGTGAGTTCCAGGAGAGGCGCAAAGCTACACAGAGAAACCCTGTCTTGAAAAACCAAAAAAAAAAAAAAAAAAGGAATAAATGCATCAGGAAGCAATTCCTAAAAGGAAATCAACACAAGTTTAACCAGGTATGCAGGCTCATGCCTACAATCCCAGCAATGGAAGCTGAGGCTTCCATTTACATCTAACTGATGTAAAGTGCCCATCAGTTAGAGGACTCACCCTGGGCTACACACTAAGAATCCCCCTACCTCAACACACACACACAAGGCAAACAAACAACAAAGAAAAGCAATACTAAGTGAAGAACCTGGAGAGGTTTTTGAGTAAACTAAAGCTAAAGGCCTTGCCCACACTCCATGGAAGGACAAACAGAGTTCAACAGATCGTTATAAATAGTTGCTGTCCCATGAAACTGGCAAACTGACTGAGTTCTAAACTAAATTCACATTTAAAGTATGGCTAAACATAATAGAAATCACTTCTCACTGGCAACAGAAGCATTTTGCTGATTTAGAGCCAAGGGGAGGGGAGGGAGAATGCTCAGTGGGCCAAACACCTTAGTTCAGTCCCCAGGATCCACACAGTAAGGAGAGAATCGACTCCCATGAAACTGTCCTCTGACCTATATAGTAAATAAATAAATGGGACTAAAAATTTACAAGATAAAAAATAGTCATTATCACACACACACACACACACACACACACACACACACACACACACACACACACCTTAGAAAGGGACAATTGGGCATAGTGTACCCTAGCATAAGTATTGCTGCAAATTCCAGAAGAATGGGAAGGTGGAAAAGCTATTTCAAGGGGAAAAAAAAATGGGGGATTGGTAAAATGGCTGGATAACATGCTTGCTGCAAAAACATGAAGACCAGAGTTTGGGTGTATCTCCCACATAAAATGCCAGGTGGAGGCTGGGATGTAGCTCAGTTAGAGTGCTTAGTCAGCATGGAGGAAATGCTGAGTTTAATTCCTAACACCATTTAGACTAGGCGTGGTGATTGTACAGAGGTGGAGGCAGGAGGATCAAAAGTTCAAGGTCATCTCCAGAGTATAAGGCCAGCACTAAAAGGGAAGACTTAAACGCCATCTACTTACTGATGTACCTGAACATGAACACTCAGCTGTTACAGAACACGCCCCTTTTTTTTACAACCCCCCGCCCCAGACAGTGTTTAGAGCCTATCCTGGAACTCGATCTGTAGACCAGGCCGGCCTTGAACTCACAGAGATCTGCCCGCCTCTGCCTCCCAAGTGCTGGGATTAAAGGTATGTACCCACCACCACCCAGCCACTTTTTTCAAGTATATTCTTCAAGACAGAATACATTATGGGGGATAAAAATAAGTCTCAAGAATGTTTTAATTAAAATTATGTAAAGGATGTTCTGCAGCTACAAATCAATTAAATTAGAAATCAGTAATGCTGTATGTAAAACAACACTGCCTGTATGCTCATCACTGGAAGGAAGAAACAAGAGGATCCCAGAGGGGATTTGCCAAGCCAGCCAGTCTAGCTGAATCACAAGCTTCAGGTTCAGTGAGAGACTCTGTGTTGAAAAATAAAGTGGAGTTTTCCCTGGTGCTGAGGCTCAGGTGCATACAACATTCAGCTTCCCAAAATAACCATGGTCTAGGAAGGCACTGTTGCTGGAGACTGAATGGATGTTAGTACTACTTTACAAGAGATGATAAAGACCTCCCTCATCCATGACGGCTTAGCATGTGGAATTTGTGAAGCTGCCAAAGCCTTGAACCAAGCCCCACACCTATCTTTATGCGCTGGAATACAACTGTGATGAGCCTATGTACGTCAACTTGGTGGAGGCACTTTGTGTTGAGAACAAAATCAACCTAATTAAGGTTGGTGACAGGAAATGGGAAATGGCTGGATGCAGTTGTGTGATGGTTAAGGACTATCTCTAGCAAAGAATCTCAGGCTAAGGCTTTTATCAAAGAGAACTTTGAATGCAAGAAATGAACCAATAGTTGGCTCAGTAAAATGAATAAATAAGTGGAGGGCTGGGGAGATGGTTCAATGGGTGGAGCTTCATGGGCAGCATGAGAAACTGTCCCAATTTCCAGACCCACATAAAGCCAGTGCTATACAATCCCAGCTCCACTACAGGCAGGCAGGCCGGCCAGCAGGCCAGTTCCCAGAATTCAGGCAAACAACAAAAGGAAGGGACTCTGTCTCAAACAAGGTAGTAGACAAGAACTGATACCTGAAGTTGTCCTCTGACCTCTACGTGTACACTGTGGCAAGTATGTGCCCACATCTGCACACATAAACAGGAGCAAATACATTCATCATCCAAAAAAAAAAAGGAAAGAAAGAAGAAACACACTTAAAGGTTGAAGAGATGGCTTAGGAGTTAAGAACACTTGTTCTTGCAGAGGACCTGGGTTCAGTTCCCAGCACCCAGGTATTACCTTCTGTAACCCCAATACAGGGGCTCCAATATCTCTTCTGATTTCTGCAGGCTCCTGCATGTATGTGGTGCACATAAATAAGATAAACTTGTTTTTAAGACTTCCAAAAAAAGTGTAGAGTGATAGAAGACACTTTGACCTTTGGCCTCTGCGATACATAGGCAGGAACCCATGTGGTTTTGAGCTCGTGCTCTCTGTCTCTCTCTGTCTCTGTCTCTGTGTCTCTGTCTCTCTCTCTCTCTCTCTCACACCACACACACACACACACACACACACACACACACACACACACACACACACACACGAGAAAGGAATAGCGAAAGTAATTCCAGATTGCAGAAAAAAAGGTAGAGAAAGCAATACATATAAACAAATGTGAGAGAGAGCGAACTTGTTAGAATACCACAGGGACAAGAAGAGAGAGAATATCTAAAGGGAGGTGGAATAAGCAAGCTGTAGTTGCCCAACACAGCAGTCATCGCCCAACCTGGTTCCCCTAATGATCTGCCACCCCGCTAAGGCTGTCTCCCCAGGACTCCGAACCTTTCTGAGGCATACTCGATAGTGTGGCTGTCAGCCTCACCGTGCCACTGTTCCCCTGTGGCACTGGTTTCACTCCCTCAACCATGCCTTGCTCCTTCCAGTTTTACTGTCTCGCCACCGCTCCTTCTCCAAGTCACCCTTTAAAGCAACCTGATAGATAAAATTCTTATTGTAAATAACTCATCTGCTGTACATGACAGTTGTAATTTTATGATTATGATTTTGATTATTGAGTCTCCTTACTATTTAGGAGACTCAAGAAACCACCACATGCCTCTGTGTAGTGTCTAAACACAGCATGCTAAATGAACAGAGAAACTTGCTGAAATTATGACAAGTGAAAAGGTATGTGACATCAGTACAAGAATATAAGTAAGAAAGTCTAAGGTGGTAAGAAAATTCAACACAAGGGACAATACAGAAGGTCCAATAGCCACTTTTCTCTAGAGAAGTTACAAAACAACGCAGAATTAGATAGAATTCTCCTTAATAGATAAACCATATTCTAGAGCAAAGATAGTAAACATTCACTTGAGACTTGGGGCCCAGCAGAGCATCCCCCCCTTCTTGGTCCATTCACAATAAATGGCACTAGTTGCCAGTACCTCATACTACACCTCAAAGAATGATCTTGGACTCTTTCTTTACTCTCATCTTAAGTAGATATTTATGAATAAATCTTATAAACTCTATACCAAACTATCTTCAGCCTCCCGACTCTCCTTTTCCAATTTTCAAGCCAGGCTAACGTCTACCAAGATTGCTACAATGTTTTGTTTGTAATTCATCTCCCTTTTATTCTTGCACTTTTGTAATTTATAGCAGACAGGGCAGCCAAAGTGACCTTAAAAAAAAAAAGGTCTCATGTATCCCACAGGGATGACCTTGAACTTCTGATTCTCCTGTTCTATCCTCCCTAGCACTGGGATTACAGGTGTTCACCCACCCGTCTGTTTTATGCCATGCTGGGGATCAAACCCAAGACTGTGGAACAAGCAAGCACTCTACTACTAAGCAAGTACCACAGACATACATGTATGTGTAAATCATATAAGGACACTTTTTTGCTCCCAGTTCGCCAATGGCTTCCTACTACTTGGAATGAGACATAATTACAATCCCGTACCACAGAGCTTCCTTCTCCCACTCTCTCTCTCCCTTTACTCTAAGCAGTGAAACCACACACCACCTCTGAACCCTCATGTGTATCACCTCCTTTGAAACATCTCATGATTGAGGTGTTTATTCGGCATCACCTCTTTAAAGACACATTCCATCTCCTTTCTTTCTCTTCCTCTCTTTTCTTTCTTTCTTTCTTTCTTCTTCTTTCTTTCTCTTTCTTCTTCTTTCTTTCTTCTCTTTCTTTCTTTCTACCTTTCCTTCTCTCCTTCTCTCTTTCTTTTGTTTTTGGTTTTTCAAGGCAGGGTTTCTATGTGTAGCCCTGGTTGTCCTGGAACTTGCTCTAGAGACCAGGCTGACCTCGAACTCAGAGATCTGCCTGCGATGTTCTCCATGCTTGTTCCGCAGCCTTGATCACATCGTAATGATCTAGTTTATTCATTAACAGCAAAGGTGTTCTAGATACAAGAATATGACAGTAAAACTACAAGTTAATTGGTTCAATGGCGTTTTTATTCTAAAAGGCTGAAAAGTAGAAAAAAAATCATTTGATAAATTGATAAGAACATAAAACAGTATTCCATGTACATATGTGCAGATTTCTGAGCACAGGAGGCACCAGGACATTACAGACAGATGTCAAGTCTGAGCAGACCTCAGTAAGCTGCTGGAAGTTTTGAAAACTGAGGGTAAGACTGTTCTACAATGCATTGCTTGGTTCTTTTACTGGTTGCGAGTGTCCTTCCATTAAAATAAACATTCTATGAAGGGTAGTGACTTCATTCACTGTTTTATTCCAACCAAGTAGATAGACTAGGGCACCAAAAATTTTTGATGAGTTAAGAAAAACCTACATTTTGCAAGACTACTGTCAGAGAAACCAAAGCATAATATAGGGATCTTTAAAATATTAAACCTAGGGGCTGGAGAGATGGTTCATGAGTCAAGACCAGTTGCTGCTCTTGCAGAGGCCGCAAGTTCAGCTCACTGTACCTATATAGTGGCTCACAACCACAAAACTTGCGGTTCCGGGCAACAGGATGCCATCTTTTTACCTCTGTGGGCACCGGGTTTGCACAGGTTGTACACACATGCAGGCCACGAATCAGACACAGAAAATAAATGCTTAAGAAAAGGTTTAAAAATAATAAATCCTAAAAAAGCCTCGTAGCTGTAATCCCAGTGCTTGAGAAGCTGAGGCAGGAGGATTTCCAGAAGTTCAAGGCTGGCCTGGTCTACACCATGTGCCCCCTGTCTCAAAACTATTTATTTTAATTACTGAATGAGACAAGGTGGAAGTCAAATGTTCAATCTGTAAAAATGTACAGATGTGAACATTAAGTTAGGATAAACTAAAGCCACCAACAATGGCATCAATCTGTTAGTGATGGCTTGGTGCTTGTTCTGGCCACCCTATGCTTATCCATGCAGACTTTAAACTGAATTAGAAGCCTACAGAAGCCCAAAATTTACAAAAGCCTACAAGTCTAATCCTCTTCCTGGTGAATATGAACATCAGAAAGTCATCTATTGAGTTTCCAACTTCCAAACAAAAACCAACAGGCATAGCACTACCTTCCATACAAACCGCTCCTCTCTCCGCTGTTGGCAAGTTACCTACCGTGGTCAAACTAGTGTTAGTATGGAGGTCATATGAAATGAACTCAGGAAAACACACAAGCTTTCTTTATCTTGTGAGGAAAATCACAGAAAGGTTTCATCACTTTTATATAAAGTCTGGCTTGCAAAGCAAGGTAAGCTTTTCCCTCCCCCCACTTCCCTATTATCAAGTACAAAGAATAAAGAAAATCACTTTTGCTCTTCTCTTAGTCTCCATTCATTAGACCTACTCTGTTCCTGAAGCAGTAAACAACAAATTAAGCCACCCTCCTACAGAACCTTGTTACCACTAAGGTTCTTTCTT